>NW_026129462.1:1017299-1077913 GCF_022985175.1 Labeo rohita | reverse complement strand
TCAAAACGGAAAGCAACAGAACTTTTCTCTTTCAAAAAATGTGAATATTTTGCTTGTAATATTTGGTTTATGCTTTGAATGTTAATTGTTTAGAATCAGTTAAAAAATAATAGTAAAAAATACGTAAAAATTATAATTAATTCCTAAATTCGTATTATTGAATGAAAAATTCACACTACTGTTACTAACTCTGTACTTTCTTCGGCTGCACCAGTGCTTTAAAGGTGATAATATTGATGAGGCTCAGACTATAAACACTCATTAAACAAGCCATTCAGAATCAGCAGCAGATCATCTCACTTTATTCTGAGTGCTTGCTGGTATAAAATGTAGCCTATAATTTGTAATGCATCTAAATTTTCTTAATAACTACTTTTATAACAAACCGACAAATAACAAAATATTTTTCTTTGACAGAAACACAGATATCAGCGTACATGATGAAAACCAGAAATTATCGTAAAATGTTGCTTACGTGCAAAGTGTATTTTACAATTGAGTAAGCAGTCGAAATAGCCTGAATTTCTCACCTCAGAAGACTCGATGCTGACTGAGCGCCCGTGAGAAATCAACTGTAAATAATGAAAAACGCGCCAATACTGCTATATACTGCTTTTATAGAGGCAAAACATATATAAAACATCCTATCAAATACAACAAGGACAATATATCTTTGTATGTTTTTGTTTGTAATTGTTGTGGGTTTATAACTGTATTATTACAGTCCAGCATAAATCACACTATGAAACACAGTAAATAGAAAATACTACAACTACCAAACAGAGTATAATATAACAAAATTATGACTACTTTGCAAATCCACAATACAAAAATTAAAGTAATCAGTGAAGCTCGCAGTGCCCTCTTTTGGTGATAATAATAACTACACGATTGCTTCGATAACCAGTATTTTTTACAGTATTTTTTTGCTGGATGTTCTGAAAAAAAAAGTGGTGTAAATCGGGGGCATTTCTGTGGACAGGTCACCAAAAACCAGGACTGTCTCCAGAAAATGTGGTCATCTTGTTACCCTATTAAAAAAAAAAAAAAAAAAAAAGAATAAGAAAAGAAAGAAGCCCAGAATGCAAACAATATGGCTTTTAAATGTAACCAAAATTATTTTTTTTATAAAAAAACAAAAAAACAAAAAAAAAAAAAAAAACGTTAAGTCATAATTATGAGAAACTTTCTCATAATTATGACTTAGTATCTCGTAATAATGAGAAACTTTCTCGTAATAATGAGTTAAAAAGTAATAAGATTCTGAAAAAAATAAATTCGTAATAACGAGAAACTTTCTCATAATAATGAGAAACTTTCTCGAAATAATGAGAAACTTTCTGGAAATGATGACTTAGTATCTTGAAATAATGAGAAACTTTCTCATAATAATGACTTAGTATCTCGAAATAATGAGAAACTTTCTCGTAATAATGAGAAACTTTCTCATAATTTTGACTTAGTATCTCGTAATAATGAGAAACTTTTCTATAATAAAACCATGGTTAATCTTCATAAGGGGTGACGGCTTAACGAAATGAAATAACAATTGTCGTCATCATTAAATGTACTGGTTGGGACATTCTAAAAAAAATCTTATGGTGAAGCCCAGTGGTGTAATGCAAGAGATCAGTCGGCTTTGCGTATACCCTCTTCTAAATTCACTCTGATGTGTCTTGCATAAATCAATCAAAGCCAAAATCATGACAGTCCACCACATTAAGAACTAATCCAATCGCACGGGAATAAATGCAAATATTTCCTAAAAACACCCGTAAAGACACTGAAGCGGTCAGGACAGTAGCGTCGGCTTCCTTTGAAATATGATTGCGCCCGCGCCCGCTTCGTCCCGCAGCCCAGTCAGAGAGGATGCCGACAGTGACAGAAATGACACCTGTTCATGCGAGAACACGCCGGGGGTTGCGCGCAAATTGGTAAAATAACAATTAATTATTGATTATTAATTTGAGTCAGTACACTGTTAAAAATAAATGTAATTTTACACGTAAATGTCGTTTTTTTGTTTTTACAGTATTTTACCTTTTTTTCATTATACGATGAAATACCTGTTGTTTTACAGATATTTTCTGTATTTTAAAGTTCCACTATTAAATTTACAGATAATTGCTTGTATTTTGATATTACATACATTTTCTTTTTTTTTTAAAGGAAATTTTCCATATTTTCACAGAGTAATTTAACATAAAATGTCATGTAATAATTAAAGATTATTCCTGTAAAAATAAGAAAAATCGAACCACATATCATTTAGTCAAAGTGTTTTTATTACCATTGAAGGTCGTTAATTATATGAAGGTTAATGTGAGTTTTTAAGGTCAAATAATAGTATTTGTATAGTATTTATAGTATTTGTAGTATTTGGGCGCGATTCAAATTTGCTGCTAGTTTAGCTCCGCCCACGACGGTTGGCTGAGTTGTTTCTGTATTGGACAACAAGGATGGAACGGCGCGCGGGAATGATTTGAATTTATTTCAGGCCATCCATTCGGAAATGTGTGAGAAAATAAGGCGCTATTTTTTCAGTGAGCCTGTTTCACCAACTACAACAAATTCTGACAATACTACAGCAGACATCATGACAACCACTGAGGTAAGTCTTTCACACAACATGTAAACAATATTTTTATAGTGTAGCTGCGCATTTGTGTTATTTAGTTTTGAAGCTAGTTTCAGAAACATCTCCTGATGCTCGACCTTGGACACATCATCAGTGTTGTTTCCTGGACTCACGGGGTGTTTCGGGTCTTGCAACAGACACCCTCCTCCAGACGACCCGACCGAGGCTGATCAGACCCCGGCCTGTGTCCCAGTGGCATGCTACCGCCCCCACCGTTCTCCCCTCTTCAACCAGAGCCATCTGGATGCTTTCTCCACTGCCTCCACATTGTTACTTATGGCTCTTCTTCGGTTGACGCCTGTTATGCCCAGTGTACCATAGGCCTTGCTCAGGGTATGGCTGGCAAATCCCCGACTGCCTACTTCCACTGGCATACACCTGGTCCTCCACCCATTTATCCGACACTGCTCCACCAGCTCCTGATATTTTTCCCTCTTTCTCTCCTGAGCCTCCTCCATCCTCTCCTCCCAGGGCACTGTTAGCTCTAGCAAGATTAACTGTCTTGTGGCCTCAGAGACCAAGATGATATCAGGTCTCAGTGTGGACTGGTCTCGGGTCTCACCCAGTCTCGGGCCGTGGAGAGCAACCCAGCAGAGCAGCTCTTTGATGTTTTCTCTGGACTTTGTCCTTCCTTGATGAAGTGAATGGCCTTGGCTGTGGCTTGGCGGTATCAGCTGTCCTTGATCCCCTTGCTGATTGCCTCAGCAATTGACTTAAGGACCTGATCGTGTCTCCACCGATACCGGCCCTCGCCTAGTGCCTTTGAGCAGCTGCTCAAGATGTGTTCTAGTGTCCCTGGCTTGGAACACAGCGGGCATGCAGGTGTCTCTACTCTGCCCCATGTGTACAGGTTAGATGGACTGGGAAGAATGTCGTAGACCCCTTGGATCAAGAACCTGATTCTCTGGGGGTTCCATGTCCAGATGTCCTTCCAGGTGACATTCCGCTCCATCGCCTGCTCCCACTTCATCCAGGCACCTTGCTGCCGCATGGCCACTGCTCTGCTGGTTCTCTCCTCCTCAACTGAAGTACGCACCTCCTCCTCCACCAACCTCTGCCTCTCCCTCCCGCTGGCCAAGTTGTACCGGGTTGCTGTTAGGCTCCCAAGTCCGGCTCTGCCTTGCGCTACTGACCCAAGGATGGCCTTGTGCTTCAGCCGAGTTTCAGCTTGTTGGACTGCCTCTGCTGTCCTCCACTTCCTCCCTGTCCTAACGACAATCCCTGCCCCGGACACTTTCGCATCTCTGGATCCAGAATACATCAAGTATTCCCGTGCCCGTGCCACAATGAACTCCTCCCTGACTGAGCCAAAAGGAAGTCTGAGCTTGTTGGTCTTCCCATACAGAGCGATGTTACTTAAGCTGCGTGGCAATCCCAGCCATCTGCGTAGATAGCTGCTCACCTTCTGCTCAAAACCTTCAACCACCGTCATGGGGACCTCATAGATGAGCAGGGGCCAGAGGAGTCTTGGGAGGATTCCATGTTGGTAGACCCAAGCCTTGAATCTTCCTGGGAGCCCTGATCTATCCACTGCTCTCAACCAACCCTCCATATCAGTGCTGGTTTCCCTGATGGAGTCTCTGTCATTGAGGCTACAGTTAAAGGCCTTCCCGAGGCTCTTTACTGGTTTCTCAGTGAATGATGGGATTTGATGTTGTCCCAGCCTGAAGCGGAATTCATCTGTGACTTTCCCCTTCTTTAGCACCAAGGATCTGGATTTTTCAGGTTTAAAGCTCATGCGTGCCCATACCATGAGCCTCTCCAACCCTTGGAGGATCCATCTTGCTCCTGGTACCGCGGTTGTTGTCACCGTGATATTGTCCATGAAGGCTCTGATGGGAGGTTGCCTTACTCCAGACTTGCTGAGGGGGCCTCTACACTCTATCTCAGCTGCCTTGACCATCATGTTCATTGCCAGCGCAAAGAGGGTCACTGAGATGGTACAACCAGTGATTATCCCTACCTCAAGCTGGTGCCAATCTGATGTTAACTGGCCAGAGGAGACTCTTAAGCTGAACTTGCTGTAATAGTCCAGAATGAGGCCTTTCACCTTCTGGGGTACGTGATGTTTCTCCAGTGCGACCTCCACCAGCTTGTGGGGTATTGAGCTGTATGCATTCGTGAGGTCTAGCCACAGCACCACCAGGTCCCCCTGCCTTCTCTTGCCTCACTGATGAGCTGGGTTACCACGCCTGTGTGTTCCAGGCAACCTGGGACCCCTGGTATACCTCCCTTCTGCACAGACATGTCGATGTATTTATTGCTCAACAGGAAGTTGGAGAGTCTCTTAGCCACAATGCTGAAGAATATTTTGCTCTCCACGCTAAGCAAGGAGATGACCCGAAACTGGTCGATGTTCTCAGACTTCTCCTCTTTTGGGATGTACACTCCCTCAGCGTACCTCCATGACTGGGCGATCTTCCCTCTTCTCCAGATAACTTTCAAGGCCTTCCAGAGCCTGTGTCAAAGCTTTGGGCAGTTCTTATATACCTTGTAAGGCACTCCACTCGGGCCTGGTGCTGAGCTTGACCTTGCTCTCCTCACCACTTCCTCCACTTCACTCTGGCAGGGCTCCTTCAGGTTGAACTCTGATGTGGGCTCTGGTGGTATCAGCAGTGCATCGCATGGCCCCAGCGGTCGTTCTCTGTTTGGGTCAGAGTAAGTGGCCTTGAGGTGGTTATTAATAGTGTCCTTGGAGCAGGTGAGTTGGCCAGTCCTCTTTTGTCCAAGGAGCTGCTTGGTCAACTTGAAAGGGTTGGCCAAGAATGCTGCCCTCTTCCTTGCTCTCTCTTTCCGCCTCCTCCTGTGGGACTCTGCCCTACAAAGGGTCAAGAGTTGTTTCCTCAGGATTCCTCTCAGATCTACAAGGCCAACCCTCTCTTCTTCCCCTGCTGCCTTATACTGCCTCTTCAGTAGCTTGAGCTCTTCCCTGAGACATTTAATTTTCCTTACTCTGTGGCTTTGAGTGTATGCCGATGGAGTGGGTTTGGATGTCACAGTTCCGAATCGCTCAGCTGCAAAGTTCACTATGAGTGTGGTCATTGTTAACAGTCGATGGTCCACATCCCCCTTGCCTGTCACTTCCAGGATCTGGTTCACGTCCTCGGCGAACTGGTGCCACTCAGCTTTCTTTAAGGCTTGAGGCCACTGGATCCTTGGTTGAGCCAAAGGGCCACAGTCAGTTCTTGTGGCTGCCGCTTGCTGGTATTGGGGGCTCTGTGAGCTGTCAGAAGGTACTGTCACTTGAGGGCAGCCTAGCATGGCATGCGAGTGGCTGGCAGCAGATGTTGGCGACACTAGGAGGCTCTGGGCACTATGGGTTGCCTCCAGGCCTGGCTCCTCCTGCGTCTTACCAGAAGTTGTGACTTCTGTGCGTTGTGTCGTCGTCACTGCTGCTTTCAGACATCTCATCCTGCCTTGATGGATTCTTAAGCCCCTCTCGTTCTTGCAGCTCTTGCCGCAGATGCACTGTACTGTCGTTGTCGTTGTTCCATTATCCTGTGTCGTCATTCTTAGGTCTGTCCTATTGGGGTGCTCATTTTCCCCCCCTCTCGGGCACCCCTGGGGGTATCTCTCCTTTGTTGCTAAATTAGCAACAAGCTTTAGTAAACTTGTTATTCGTATCAAAATCCGTTCGAGTGTATATAACGTTAAAAGGTCTTTGCTTATCCGGAAGTACCCGGCAGTTTTTCAAACTCTAAAAATGCGGGACATTTTAAGGCTGCGTCCGAAAGCTCTAAAATGCTGCCTTCGGAGGCAGCATTCCAAGGCAGGAAGGCATCAAGGCACATCCAAATTCTAATTCTGCTTCACTTCCTGTCTCCGGAGGTACCTTCATCTGATGGAATTTTGAAGGCAGCATAGATGTATCCTTCGCTGCCTTCGATTTCCCACAATTCTGTGCATGTGCGTCATATAGGCTATATAAATAAAGATATTCTGGTGAAATTAGACTTGTTACTTTATATAATAGATGAGGTCTTGACCATGATATACTTTATGAATAGTAATAGTGTAAAAAGCATAATAAATAATATTGTTTGTAATAATAGTTTTTTTAAAAAAAAAGGTTAAAAGGGTTCAAATGAGTACTTAGTGAATAAGAATAATATTTACAATATACTACCAATAATAACGAAACAGCCACTAATAACAATGATCTGTTCTGCAATATTACTTGCATCAGTGCTTTTATTTATTTAAGCAAAAAGTAGCTGCCATTCTCAGTCGTCTTCTCTGACGCACAGACCTTCGGTGGATAATGACATTGAGGTCTTTATGTATTAATTCTCCAAAATCTGCAACTTAACCGTTAGGTAACCTAACGGCGTCACGTTCTGCTGCCTCTGAAGTCTGTTCGAAACTGTTTCTAGAGTTTCCTTTGCAGCCTTCGAAGTCACTGTCTGATAAGGCAGCAAGGCAGCAAGTCCGCTGACTAGGCTTTCGGACGCAGCCTTTGAAACGCTGAAGGTGGCTAACGTTACCTAAGTGATATCAAAAACGTTTTTAGAGCGAATTCAGTAGGCTGTACACTTTATTGATTATGAATATGAACGCAGCATGATAATGTTAAATCGCGAGGTATGCGCTTTTCACCTTTTATATTCTCCTGTACATATGTTTTTTTTTTAAGTACTCAGAATTTGGTCCTCCATGGTTTTCTATGGGAAAACGTTCAATCTAACTTGGAATTAAAAAGCGTTGCATTCAAATTCTGGGCGCATTTGCTCGTCTACATCTATATTATGCACGTCATTACATATGGGGTCGTTGATTATGAAAACTGCATCCATCCTGGACAGTTACACTGCTACTGTAGGCAGTAATATGATGCAGCTAAGTCAAAGTAAGTAATATAAGTTTACTTTCTATAAATTGAGCTAAAGTCACATAGTGGACCAAAACATCACTGTTAACCTTTCCTGCTCAGCTTCCAGATCATTGTCTCAGTATAGACTGTAATGTCTGAATGAAATACAAAGTATTAAATTATTATTACTATTTTTTGGTTTCAGGTCGTGTGGAAAGACTGTGGAGATCTACAGCAGATAAGCATAGCATTTCAGGTGTGGAACTTTGGTTATTATTGATATTATTATTATTATTATTATTATTATTATTATTATTATTTTGTTTCATTATCTGGATCCGTATGGGCTACCTTTATGCTATCTACATTACATTTTTGAATAATCAGAATGTTGGTATACCCACTTAGATGCATTTTATGCCTCAACAGATCTTGGACTCAAAAAGTGATTTGCAGAAGAAAGAAAAACATCTTGGAATGCATGGGGGTGAGTAAAACAAGATAATTTTCAACTTTGGGTAGGGCTGGCTATTGTTTTTTGATACTTTTTAGGTATTCACCAAATTGCCTCAAAACTACTGAGTATCAAAAAATGTCTTGAATTTAATACTTCAACGTCAATGAAACAGTAAGCATGCAGAATGCTTAATGTGCCCAAATCAAGTGCTGGTCATTGGCTGTGGCAAGGCATCAAGGGCTGTAAACATGGCTTTTCATATTACTGCTATTGTAGTGACACACATCTCTACCCTTCATTCCAGCTGGATTTTATGATGGTTGCTGCTCGCATCTCTGCCTCCTGAACAGAAATGCCTTGCTGAATGTTGAATGACCATCAACTCAACCTTGCCAAGACAGAACTGCTCATGTTTTCAGCCAGCCCAACCTTGGTGTTACAGTGGACACATATGAACTTCACTGACCACATTGCAGTGGCCCAATCCTGCAGATTTGCCCTTATGGGGCATGCAACAGAACTCCTTGTCCAAGCTCTTATTCTCTCTAGACGGGACTACTGTACTGCTCTCTTAGCAGACCTTCCAGCATGTCCTACAAAGACTCTGCAACTAATCCAGCATATGGCACTGAGTGCAGTCTTTAACGAGCTGAAGAGAGTCCACGTCACACAAATCATCACTTTGCACTGGTTGCCAGTAGCCGTTCATGTCACATCCCAAAGAGGTACAAACTCACTTTCACAGACTTTTACTTCGACTTTGTTCGTTGCTGTTGTAATAAACTGCCTAACTCTGCCCATTTTCACGAAATGGCTAAAAAATTTTTTTTTTTTTTGTTTTGTTTTTCATGAACGCTTGACCAATTTTTGCATGTTTTAAATTATGTACTAAACATGTTTCCTATAATTTTATTATTCATTAAGTTGGCTTGAAAAAGCCAACTTACTGATATGCTATTTTCTTCTGAGACTAAAATTATCAACTCTAACTCCTCCTAGAACTTTAACTCTACGAACTCCAAACTCAGCCCAGATCTTCAAACTGATCTGAAGTTAGTTGCTATATCTTTTCTAACTGATCAGACTTACGGTTTTCCTAAAACTGATGTTTAAAACTGGGAAAAATCCCATAGACTTACATTGACGGAATGTTCAAATGAGTCAGCACTTTTCAAATTCCAACTGTCAAAACTCCCGGAATCGCTTGAGACTCAATCAAACTTCCCTTCTATGTACTGTATTTCTAATCCATTCAAACTCATTCAAACTCATCTATCTGTCTATCTATCTATCTATCTATCTATATATCATCTAACCATTACTATCTATCTATCTATCTATGGCTAGCAACCAGAATCATGCTAATGACTTGCTAATCATGCTAGAGACATGCTAGCAACTTTGCTAATCATACCAGAAACATGCTAGCAACTTGCTAATCATGGTAGAGACACGCTAGCAACTTGCTAATCATGCTAGAGACACGCTAGCAACTTGCTAATCATGCTAGAGACAAGCTAGCAACTTGCTAATCATGCTAGAGACATGCTAGCAACTTGCTAATCATACTAGAAACATGCTAGCAACTTGCTAATCATGCTAGAGACATGCTAGCAACTTGCTAATCATGCTAGAGACATGCTAGCAACTTTGCTAATCATACTAGAGACATGCTAGCAACTTGTTAATCATGCTAATAACATGTTAACAAAATGTTAATTATGCTACAATCATGTTAGCAACTTGCTAATCATGCTAGAGACATGCTAGCAACTTGCTAATCATGCTAGAGACATGCTAGCAACTTGCTAATCGTACTAGAAACATGCTAGTAACTTGCTAATCATGCTAGCAACATGCTACTAACTTGCTGACCATGTTAAAAACATGCTAGCAAGATGTTAGTAACTAGCTAATCATGCTAGCAATATGCTACTAACTTGCTAATCTATCTATCTCTGACAGACTGTATTGCCTTCAAAACATTCCAACTTTAAACTTTTAAAACTACTTTAGACTTCAAACTATTTCAGAAAACCATCAAGCTTTTTAAAACTTCTTAAACTTTTCAAACTTTATAAACTTTTTAAAACTTTCTGTTCCGGCTTTCTCAAGCCAACTTAAAGTTTGTCTTGACAAACTTTTTTTATCTAGTTTAACTTCACATACAATGCTTCTGTACAATGACTAATACTGTGACTGTAGAATATGTTGTTAATTTCACAGAAACTGGCTGAAAATGTTGCTGTTGTTTTTATGTATTTCGACGTACTGTGCTCTTTTCTCTACTGTCCAAACATTTTGAACTGTAATGTAACTGTAATATTTCTGGAAAATTAATGATTAAAATGTATATCTACAGACATTGTCTTTGTATTACGAATTTACAACATTTTATGCAACATTTCTTGATTATTGTAGTTAATAATATCTGTATTTTAACAAAATGATTCCAGGTAGACATAAAATAACTTCTAAATACCTTTTAGTTTTTCTGTAAAAAGAAGGATTAATCCTTTAAAAAATATGTGCTTACTGTGTTTTTATAAATTATTTCTTAGTTATTGTACATGGCTGTAGTTTAAAAGTAAATTACTGTAGATGGACAGATCAGTTCTATAAAATAACTAATTAAAACCTTAAATTTATGGCAATTAACCTGAAAGTTGGTTGTTTTTCTATGTAATTTGACATAATTTATCTGTTTTTTGTACATTATCAACGATAATATACTGTAATTTAATGAGTTTTGACCATAAAGTCTATTCTGTATTTTGACAGTTTTTGCGTGTAATTTTGTGAAATGGTGATTTTCTGTAATTTAACGCAATATCTCTGGAATCCCTGTTGCCAGTCTTTTTACCGTTTTTTTTACAGGATTTGTTTTTACAGTGTACATAACAAAAACAATACCTTTAATAAATGACACCAATAAATTACAAATTAATAAAGTACACTGGAGGACCAAATTTAATACACACCTTATTAATAAAGCATAGGCCTATTATTTACAGACAAACAGAATAGCTCAGAATATGAATTAAGATAGGCTTATATGTTAAGCGTTTCCTCTCCCATTATAAGAAAATGCTGATCGTAGCTTCATGGATGAAAACACTGACATAAAAATGACAATTTTGGTATACAGTTTACTAATAAAATATTCTACGAACGGGAAAGCAGATAAGTTCAGGATATGAACGCAGCGCACATATCATAAAGAAAACGCGCAAATTCTACGATACAAATTCTGAGCTACGATCAGCATTTTCTTATAATGGGAGAGGAAACGCTTAACATATAAGCCTATCTTAATTCATATTCTGAGCTATTCTGTTTGTCTGTAAATAATAGGCTATTATTAATAAGGTGTGTATTAAATTTGGTCCTCCAGTGTACTTTATTAATTTGTAATTTATTGGTGTCATTTATTAAAGGTATTGTTTTTGTTATGTACTGACTCAAATTAATAATCAATAATTAATTGTTATTTTACCAATTTGCGCGCAACCCCCGGCGTGTTCTCGCATGAACAGGTGTCATTTCTGTCACTGTCGGCATCCTCTCTGACTGGGCTGCGGGACGAAGCGGGCGCGGGCGCAGTCATATTTCAAAGGAAGCCGACGCTACTGTCCTGACCGCTTCAGTGTCTTTACGGTTGTTTTTAGGGAATATTTGCATTTATTCCCGTGCGATTGGATTAGCTATTAATGTGGTGGACTGTCATGATTTTGGCTTTGATTGATTTATGCAAGACACATCAGAGTGAATTTAGAAGAGGGTATACGCAAAGCCGACTGATAAAGAAGTGGGTACGTCGTATACCTGCGTATACCCTGCATTACACCACTGGGCTTCACCATAAGCTTTTTTAGAATGTCCCAACCAGTACATTTAATGATGACGACAATTGTCATTTCATTTCGTTAAGCCGTCACCCCTTATGAAGATTAACCATGGTTTTATTATAGAAAAGTTTCTCATTATTACGAGATACTAAGTCAAAATTATGAGAAAGTTTCTCACTATTACGAGAAAGTTTCTCATTATTTCGAGAAAGTTTCTCATTATTATGAGAAAGTTTCTCATTATTTCGAGATACTAAGTCATTATTATGAGAAAGTTTCTCATTATTATGAGAAAGTTTCTCGTTATTACGAGATACTAAGTCATTATTATGAGAAAGTTTCTCGTTATTTCGAGATACTAGGTCATTATTACGAGAAAGTTTCTCATTATTTCGAGATACTAAGTCATTATTTCGAGAAAGTTTCTCATTATTTCGAGAAAGTTTCTCATTATTATGAGAAAGTTTCTCGTTATTACGAATTTATTTTTTCAGAATCTTATTACTTTTTAACTTATTATTACGAGAAAGTTTCTCATTATTACGAGATACTAAGTCATAATTATGAGAAAGTTTCTGATTTTTTTTTCTCAACAGTGGCGGGAACGGGCTTCCATAAGAAATGGCTAACAGCAAAGTTACTATAATATATATTTACATCTGCATTCTCTAACTACACTATAAGTGGAATAAAAACAACAGTAAAGAAAAAGTTAAAAAATAATTCATTCTAAACAACAGTTTGAATTTGCAAAACTCATCTACTTTCTTTCATTAAAGCTTAAACTAAAAAAGTACTACATACGCATTATAAGAGAACTGAACATAAAATTAAGCATGTAATAAAGTGTAATGATACCATTTGATAATGTTATACAACAGTGCAACTTTCAGATATTGTCCATCTTTGAACTGATCTGAATTTCACAGATGAACCTTGAAGATGAACTTTATTTACTGAGAAAACTATAGAAGATGTTACTTAGTCCTGTCATTCACTCTGGCAGGTTGGACAGATTTTATTACTCAGTGCATTAGAGTGTCACATTTTGATCTACTTACGGTGTTTGTTTTTTGTATGCCTACATAAACCTGATGCTTGACGGAAACTCTTCCTCATGTCTTTTCAGATGTCCTGACTGACTGAATCTCTTGTCGCAGTATGAACACATGTAAGGTTTCTTTCCAGTGTGGATCCTCTGGTGCTGTTTCAAATGTTCAACAGTAGTAAAAGTCTTCTCACACTTAAAGCACATATGATTTCTCACACCAGTATGACTCTTCTGATGTCGTTTCAAAATATTCAGCCGTGAAAAACTCTTTCCGCATGAAGTACATGAATGTGGTTTCTCCTTTGAATGAACTTTGAGGTGATCCTTCAGGCTTGAAGCCCACGAATATGCTTTTCCACATTGATCACATTCATGTGGTTTCTCTCCAGTGTGGATCCTCATGTGTCTCCGAAAGGTAATTTGTTGTGTGAAACTCTTCCCGCACTGATCACATGTGAATGGTTTCTCTTCAGTGTGGATCCTCATGTGAACTTTGAGACCCTGTTTGCCTGTCAAACTCTTTCCACACTGATCACATGTGAACGTTTTTTCTCCAGTGTGGATCCTCATGTGTCTGTTAAGACTGTGTTTGCACGTCAAACTCTTTTTACACTGAGTGCATGAGAAACTTTTCTTGTCTCTTCTTTTCAGTAATGAAACTCTTTCAGTTGGTGTGTGAGTTTTTTCTCTATTTTTGCCATGATGATGTTTCTGCTCTTTACTTTCCTCATTCTCCTTCATCAGATCTGAAATAAAAGTAAAAAAAGAAAAAAAAAAATCACAATATGAGCTAGGTTATTTACAAATCATCCACACACCCAATTCCTGAATTGATTAATATGACTAAATATTTTTATATTGTAAAGAAATTACAGATCCATCTTTGATTGTCAAAAGAATTACAGGCTCAATTTCTTCTCAGCCAATAAGAATTCACATAGTATTTTCATCAGTCAATCGTGGAAATCTGATTGGTTGATAATTTTTGACAACATTTAATCCAGGTGCAAAAATAATGAATATCTAGCACATTGTTACGGGGAGTGAGGGACGAGAGGCGAGCGGATCCATATGCGAGCTTTTATTACATGGGCGAGACAAAGACATAGTCGTACAGGCATGTTCGAGACAACAGCAAGCAGGTATATTAGGGCGATGCACAATAGAAGTCCGTGAGTCAGGCGTGGGTCGAACAGGAGCGAACGGGAGCAATACAGATAATCCAGAGAGAGTAAACAATAGTCCAGGCGAGAAGTCAAAAACACGGGAACAAGGAAACTAGGAACTCGGGAAACTAGGGAACGCTAACAACACAATACAATCTACAACAATTCAACAATCCATGAAGTGCACTGGGGAGGACCGGGGTTTTTATAGAACGCCCGATTGGTCACGGGGGCTGACGCAATCAGAGCGGTGGAGGACGGGAGATGCAGTCCGAGATGCAAAGTAACAGTCAGAGTGTGTAGGTGAAGCGAGAGTGACATCTGGTGGTGAGTGGACAACGGGACACCGACCAGATTCGTGACACACATGAGCACAGAAGGATTTGCGAGTGCACAGGACACATTGTAACCCGTTTTGTGAGAGAACAAAGGAAATCCATGTGCGAGTGGAGAGATTTGTGACCGCGCATTATATTCATCTGCTTTCATGCTACAATAATGCACTCTCATATATATATATATAGGTGCTGGTCATATAATTACAATATCTTCAAAAAGTTTATGTATTTTTACTAATTCCATTCAAGAAGTGAAACTGTATAATGTATACATTCATTCCACACAGACTGATATATTTCAAGTGTTTATTTCTTTTAATTTCAAAGATTATAACTGACAACTAATGAAAACCCCAAATTCAGTATCTCAGAAAATTAGAATACTGTGAAAAGGTTCAGTATTGAAGACACCTGGTGCCACACTCTAATCAGCTAATTAACTCAAAACACCTGCAAAGGCCTTTAAATTGTCTCTCAGTCTAGTTCTGTAGGCTAAACAATCATGGGGAAGACTGCTGATTTGACAGTTGTCCAAAAGACGACCACTGACACCTTGCACAAGGAGGGCAGGACACAAAATGTCATTGCAAAAGAGGCTGGCTGTTCACAGAGCTCTGTGTCCAAGCACATTAATAGAGAGGCGAAGGGAAGGAAAAGATGTGGTAGAAAAAAGTGTACAAGCAATAGGGATAACCACACCCTGGAGAGAATTGTGAAACAAAACCCATTCAAAAATGTGGGGGAGATTCACAAAGAGTGGACTGCAGCTGGAGTCAGTGCTTCAGGAACCACTACGCACAAATGTATGCAAGACATGGGTTTCAGCTGTCGCATTCCTTGTGTCAAGCCCCTCTTGAACAACAGACAGCGTCAGAAGTGTCTCGCCTGGGCTAAAGACAAGAAGGACTGGACTGCTGCTGAGTGGTCCAAAGTTATTTTCTCTGATGAAAGTAAATTTTGCATTTCCTTTGGAAATCAGGGTCCCAGAGTCTGGAGGAAGAGAAGAGAGGCACAGAATCCATGTTGCTTGAGGTCCAGTGTAAAGTTTCCACAGTAAGTGATGGTTTGGGGTGCCATGTCATCTGCTGGTGTTGGTCCACTGAGTTTTCTGAGGTCCAAGGTCAACGCAGCTGTATACCAGGACGTTTTAGAGCACTTCATGCTTCCTGCTGCTGACCAACTTTATGGAGATGCAGATTTAATTTTCCAACAAGACTCGGCACCTGCACACAGTGCCAAAGCTACCAGTACCTGGTTTAAGGACCATGGTATCCCTATTCTTAATTGGCTAGCAAACTCGCCTGACCTTAACCCCATAGAAAATCTATGGGGTATTTTGAAGAGGAAGATGCAATATGCCAGACCCAACAATGCAGAAGAGCTGAAGGCCACTATTAGAGCAACCTGGGCTCTCATAACACCTGAGCAGTGCCACAGACTGATCAACTCCATCCCACGCCGCATTGCTGCAGTAATTCAGGCAAAATGAGCCCCAACTACGTATTGAGTGCTGTACATGCTCATACTTTTCATGTTCATACTTTTCAGTTGGCCAAGATTTCTAAAAATCCTTTCTTTGTATTGGTCTTAAGTAATATTCTAATTTTCTGAGATACCGAATTTGGGGTTTTGTAACGCCACGCCAGCAGAGGGAGCCCTCACCCATTGACTGCCTGTTGCTGCTCCCTCTGCTGCTTCTCTGGTACTTCCTGTTTGGCAGCCATAAAAGGCAGGCCATGCCAAACAGGAAGCTGCAAAGTATTGTTTTGCCATAGCGGACTCTACCAAGCGTTTCTCTGAATTCATTGCCTTGTTTGTTGTCACGGTTTTGTTTCATGGTCATAGTTTTGTCTTTGTTTTCTGCCATAGTTTTGCCTAGTTCATTGCCATAGTTTTGTCTTGTTTCATAGCCTTGTTTATTTGTCACTTTGGACTGCTCACTCCGGTTTTTCGACATTCTGCCCGTTTTGTGGATTACTCTATTGTTTTGCCCTGGATGTACTGTTTGTTTGGATATTGACCCTGCCTGTTTGACTACGATCTGGATAATAAAGCCCGCAATTGGATCTTACATGCTTCCTACGAGTCCGCGTTACAGAATACTTCGCCTCCCAAAGATCCAGCGGCTTACAACACAGATCACTATGGATCCAGCATCCCGCCTTTTCCGCCTCCGCCAAGGTAACCAGCCCATTGAAGATTATGTTGTTAATTTTTGTAAGCTATGCCATTTGGTGGGATTTAATGACACTGCACTAAAAGATATCTTCCGACATGGACTCAAGGACTCACTCAATTACCTCATGCCTCGCCATACCCCTCACTGGACACTTGAACAATGCATAGACTTTGCACTCCGCTTAAATGGATCACCTTTTACTGTTGGGATTGCGGACGAGGGACCCCGCAATCCTGCAGTAACCCCCATACCACAACCTGCTCACGTCATGTCAAGCAAGCCAGAAACCTTTCACGCCAAGCCTGCCAAGTCAAAGCCTACTCAAGTTATGTCCACCACGCCAAAACCAGTTCACGTCATGCCTGTTCAAGTCACACCCACCAAGTCGAGGTCTGCTAATGTCACATCTGTCAAGCTACAGCCTGTTCACTCCACATCTGCCAAACCACCGCCTGCTCACGCCAAGCCTGCCGCTCCAGGGCCTGCTCACGCCATGGCCGCCCGTCCAGAGTCTGCACCTGTCATGGCCGCCCGTCCAGAGCCTGCACCCGTCATGGCCGCCCTCCCTCAACCAGCTCACAAGATGGCCGCCATCCCAGAGCCAGTCCACAAGATGGCCGCCATCCCAGAGCCAGTCCACAAGATGGCTGCCATCCCCAAGCCTGTTCACAAGATGGCCGCCATCCCCAAGCCTGTTCACAAGATGGCCGCTGTCTCCAAGCCACGCCACAAGATGGCTGCCATCCCAGAACCCGCAGTCAGCTCTCGGACGCCGCCTATGGTCATGATGGCCCACGTGCTGGACTTACCCCTAATAGCTGTATGGGCAGCTAAAATGGCGCTCCATCACGTCACGGCTGCTACCCCAGGGTCAAGTCAAGCCTCCAAGTCCGGTCAAGCCTCCAAGTCCGGTCAAGCAACAGAGTCAAGTCAAGCCAAAGCTGCTGTTCTCCAGGAGTCAAGCCAAGACACAGCTGTTCCCCATGAATCAAGCCAAGTCACAGCTATTTTCCATGAGTCAAGCCTAGATACAGCTGTTGTTCTCCATGAGTCAAGCCAAGACACAGCTGTTGTTCTCCATGAATCAAGCCAAGATACAGCTGTTGTTCTCCATGAGTCAAGCCAAGACACAGCTGTTGTTCTCCATGAGTCAAGCCAAGATACAGCTGTTGTTCTCCATGAATCAAGCCAAGATACAGCTGTTCCCCACGAGTCAAGCCAAGTCACAGCTGTGCCCCACGAGTCAAGCCAAGTCACAGCTGTTCCCCACGAGTCAAGTCACGTTACAGCTGTTGTTCCTGAGTCAAGTCACGTTGTAACACTCAGCCGAGTACGGCAGGCTACACGAATAAAGATTGTTCGTTAATCTCTCTTATTTGGATGGATGTAGGCAGAATAAACAAACAGTATCAAGATCGGATACCAACCCAAAGTATATTTACAGGACCAACACAAATACAAAAATAGAAAAAATGTCTCTATATACACAATATGCAACGTGAGCAATAATAATGTCCAGAATAGTCCAGTGTTTGTGTATGTGTGTGCGTATGGATGATTTGCATCGGCCTCACCGGTGGGTATTTGAGTCCGTGAGCACGATGAAGAACAGCGCTGTCCTGTAACGGAATCGCCAAGAAAACACAGTCCCACAAGTTCGTAATCCCAAACGAGATTTTTCCACAAGGGCAGTATTTCCACGGAGGCAGGTAATGAGCCACAGACAAAGACAGCAGCAGATGATTTTTAACGATCGTAATCCTGCTACATGTAAGAGAGCGCTCCCGAATGCTGAAAAGCGGGCTTCTTTTATCGGAAGTGTACGATCAGATGTTTCTCGTGACGTCAGGGGATTCCCTGGCGTAACGTGGCAGAACTCTCGCGAGACGAGAACAGGGGAAACGACATTTTGCAGGGCAATACAAACAAAGGGATAAAATTACAACAACTGACACTACTAAATAAGCAAATTAGCAGTTTATCACCAGCTTACAAATATCCGTCTTATGTGGCTGTGCTACAACGTTACAGCTGTTGTTCCTGAGTCAAGCCATGTTGTTCCTGAGTCAAGTCGCGTTACAGCTGTTGTTCCTGAGTCAAGTCAAGTTACAGCTGGGTTGTCTATGTTATGTCAAACCACTGATTTCTATGAACCAAGCCAAGTTACAGCAGATCTTCACGAGTCAAGTCAAATTGCTGCTGTCTTCCCTGAGCCAAGCCAAGCCACAGTTGATCTTCATGAGCCAAGTCAAGTTGCTGCTGTCGTCCATGAGCCAAGGCAAGCCATGGTTGTTCTTTATGAGCCAAGTCAAGTTGCTGCTGTTGTTCCTGAGCCAAGCCAAGCCACAGTTGATCTTCATAAGCCAAGTCAAGCCACAGCTGACCTTCATGAGCCAAGTCAAGCCACAGCTGATCTCCCTGAGCCAAGTCAAGTCACAGCTGTTCTTCATGAGCCAAGTCAAGCCACAGCTGTTCTTCACGAGTCAAGTCAAGTCACGGCAGGCCTCCCTGAGTCAAGTCAAGTCACGGCAGGCCTCCCTGAGTCAAGTCAAGCCACGGCAGACCTCCCTGAATCAAGTCAAGAAACTGCTGTCCTGCCAGAACCTAACCAGGTCCCCTCTGACCTTCCCAAATCACATCACATCTCAGCTGACCACCAAGAACCTCATCACATCTCAGCTGATCCCCCAGTGCCCACGCTCCCAAGCCACGCAGAGCCCACGCTCCCAAGCCACGCAGAACCCACATTCCCAAGCCACAAGTCCACAGCATCCACACCCTCAAGGCCCACAGACATCCCATTGTCTACCGTGCTGCCGGTAATGGCCATTGCCATTTTCAGTGTGTGGGCTGCACACTGTGCTCCAGAGGCCTTGTCTGTCCACGAGTCTGCTCCAGAGGCCTCGTCTGTCCATGAGTCTGCTCCAGAGGCCTCGTCTGTCCACGAATCTGCTCCAGAGGCCTCGTCTGTCCACGAATCTGCTCCAGAGGCCTCGTCTATTCATGAGTCTGCCCCAGAGGCCTCATCTGACCACAAGTCTGCTCCAGAGGTCTCGTCTGTCCACGAATCTGCTCCAGAGGCCTCGCCTGTCCACGAGTCTACGCCAGAGGCCTCTTCTGTCAATGAGTCTGCGCCAATGCCCCCAGAAGTGGCAGCTCCAGCTGCAGAACCTCCTAAAGGGGCGGCGTTTCCCCACGGACTCTCTGCCTGTCTTGTCACGGCCATGAAGGCCATTTATAACTTCCCTGCCACACCTGCCCAAGAATCTGCGCCCATGCCCCCAGAGGTGTCAGCGCAAGCACCGAACCTGGCGAAAATAATTCAGATACGATTCTGTAAAAATGTTGCTTAAACAAACGGTGTACAATGGTGTTACAAAAGTGTATTGTACAATAAAGTGAAATAGCGTGAAATGTTTACCTCAGAAAACCACCACACTGAAGCGCGCGCACGCGAATGATGACGTCATCACCGTGAGGCAAAACCAACAGTAGATGATCAAACAATATGGAAAGACCAAAAAGCAATCATAATTTTTCATGGCTTTTAGGTGAAAATAAAATTGACAGAAATCATCAAACTCATTAATGACTACTCAAACATATCTGACTACTCTATAAATTGGAATAAATCTGTATTACGTCCATTAAATAAAGACTTAGAAATCACCAAAATTAAGAATAACCAATTTACAATAGGCAACCAATATATTATATACCTAGGAATACACTTCTCTCCAAATATGTTTGAGCTTAACTTCACTTCAGTGTTAAAAACAATAGAGAAAGATTTAAAGCGCTGGTTGAATCTCGCATTATCAATTATAGGACGAATAGCCAAAATCAAAATGTCTGTTTTATCGAAAATAAATTATTTATTCACAATGATTCTGATACAACCTACCAAAAAATGGTTCAATACACACTAGCGTAGTAAACAATCTCTATTGAAAAAACCAGAAACCTAGAATTGCATTAAACACATTACAAAAATGTAAAGAGCAAGGAGGATTATCAGCACCCAATTTCCAATATTACTATCTGGCAGCACAGTTACATCATTTAACCAACTGGATTAATAACAGTCACCTTCAAAACCCAACTTTTTGGATACAACTTTAACAATCAGCATGCAAGGAAATTTCAATATCAGACTTGCCACGATTCAGCAACACCATCAGTAAACACAGATTATTTTTTAAATACAGCAATCCAGACAACACTAACAGCATGGTGGAAAACTAATAAAATAACCAGACATCCCCTTTCACTACATACATACTCACCAATATGGAATAATCCAGACTTCACCATCAATAAACTCCCACTAGTTAATAAAGCCTGGATTCAAAAAGGTATCCTGTATTTACATCACCTCTACATGAATAATACCTTTATACCATTTACAGAATTATCAAAAATTCATAGTGTGAAGCCACACGTATCATGTGTTTAAAAATTGCTATGGTAACCAGGGGGGCCCCCATACAGAAAGGAATATGAGTGTGCATATACATATATTAAGTGTGTGGTCTATAAGGAAGTGCAAGGAGGAGACATTGTGATGCTCACAGCAGACTACAAAATGTCAGGTTTTGATCTTCCTCCTTACCACACCTCGGGTGAAGACTTTCTCGCTGTTATTTTGAATTTATTGCTTATGAGTTATTGTTTTATTAAACCGAAACCATTCCTGATGGTGATTCGCTTAAACCTCTATTATAACTCAGAGTCATTTATTTTTTATAACCTATTATCTGAACCTGAAAGAATTCTTATCAAGCTGCAAGTAACCGGACCTGGCTGAGTGAGTCAGGAAAACTTCAGAGAATATTGAACGGTTGACTACGTACACAATCCATCAGGTGAGAGCTGTTTCATTAACAATGGATCTGGCTTACTGTGATGGTTAGAATGTGGAATGTGGTTTTCTGTATATATTAATTTATGTGTGATTATGTAAATGTACGTAGATTCAGCATTAACGCATAGAATTAATGATACATTGTTATTATTCCTCCTCTCCTCACTTATTTTTTTTCCTCTCAGTTTCTTTTTCTTTCTCTTCTTCCTCCCTTCCTCTCTCAATTGTCTTAAAGGTTAACAGGGTAGTAAATATTATATAGTAAATATTCCTGGGGGAGGATAGGGCTGCCCTGGGCTGGCCAATCCTTCTGAAGGTCCTCATCCACACAAGTACTGGGGAGATACACCTACCTTGAGTTTTTTTTTTTTTTTTTTTTTTAAGTTGTTCCCTTGATGGATTCTGACCAACCAAAATAAAACGATGGAATTATTCATTCTTGCTGCAAGAAGAATCAGCAGACAACAAAAATGGACATTAAAAGTTTATTACTTGAATCAAATAAAAAAAAGTGAAAACGAATGAGACAGATCAATATGTATTGACTAACAATATGAAGAAGGGGCCAATTGCAAAGCTAAATTACAATATATCTTACATCTGTGTTCTAGAAATACACCATAAGTGGAGGTTGTTTTAAAAGCAACAGTGAGTGAAATTCAAATGTCAGCTTCTCTTTAAAGTGTTAACTTACAGTCTCTTCTGTAAATGTAAAAACTTTATACTTTATTAAAGGGTAAGCAAACTACAGGTGATACATATGCATTATACAAAAAACTGAATATAAAACAAAAATACAGAATGATAAAATTCATATCAAAAAGTAAAATAATATATGGAGATAAACTACTTAATGTGATTTTTTTATTATATGACTCTGTAGAGAAAATGAATGAGTAAAACTCTTTACACATGTAGTGCAGTGATACGGTTTCTCTCCAGTGTGGATCCTCTTGTGCTGTTTCAAATTTTCAGCTGTAGTAAAAGTCTTCTCACACTCTAAGCACATATGATCTCTCATACCAGTGTGTATCTTATGATGAACTTTAAATTCTGCAGATGTGAAGAACTCTTTCCACATGAAGAACATGAATGTGGTTTCTCTTTTGAATGAACTTTCAGGTGACTCTTCAGGCCTGAAGCCCACAAAAATGTCTTGCCACATTGCTCACATGGGTGCAGTTTCTCTCCAGTGTGGATCCTCATGTGTCTCTTAAGACTCTGTTTGCATGTCAAACTCTTTCCACAGTGAGTGCAGGTGAAACTTTTCTTGTCTCTTCTTTTCCGTAAAGAAACACTCTCAGTCTGTGAGTGAGTTTTTGTTCTAGTTTTGACATCATGATGTTTCTGCTCTTCACTCTCCTCCAGCAGGGCTAAAATTAATGATAAAAGGTAACAATATCTATATATAGTAAAAAGTAGTAGACAACAGCTACACAAAATTATGACAATTTTGATGTTTTTTTTTTTGTTTGTTTGTTTTTTGTTTTTTTTTAAGAAATATCTTTCCGTGAACAAGATATGATTACTTTTTAAAACATTAAAGGCATAAATTCAGTGTTTCTGTAGAACTATTCACTATTTGATCAACTGCACAATTATTCAACTGGGATAGTTCTGAAAAAGTTTGTCGTAGGGGTATTTAATTTACTAATTAATTTTAAATTGATAATTTACTAGCTGTCCCACAATGTTCACTTAAAACTCTTAGGATACAACAACAAAAAAGTGCAGACACCCAGGAAATAACTTCATATTATGAAAATAAAAGTATATCAGAAAATAGTTTTGCTTAATTTATGATAAATGAGCAACTCTTTTATCTAATCAGATGTTTTCTTTTTTTAGTATGCTTAATGTTGATTGTGTATATTGGTTTAAAACAAATAAGGAAAATATTTGCATGTCCCAAATTCTAATGACAAGTTCACAAAAACTGGTCAATATGGCCATTTGATCAAAATAGGAAAATGAAAAAGAATTCAGTTTCAGGCCAAATTTTGTTTCCTGCTAAAAAGAAAGTCTCCCCTACATTATTTATTAGTCTGTGTGTGTTTTTTTTTTTTTTTTTGCTATTTGATGAACTGCCGGTAACCTTATTTTTCCTCAGCCTCAATTATGAAGAATCAAGAATTAAACACCAACCTGTTTGTTCTTCAGTGTGTTTCATTCTGCAGGGTTCTGGATCTCTCATTCTCACTGTCCTTCAATAAACTCTGTCTTTGTAGATTTCACTTCTTCCTCATGCTTTGATGCTTGTCTTTACTTGTAGGCTGATGGGAATATTCCAGTATTTATTACTGAACTGAAATATCTCAAATAAGTAAATTAATTGCAAAGTGTTTTATAATAATCCAGAAATTCTCTTTTTATTTTGAAAATATTTCATCCACATATTTTAGTCCTACATTTTTATCTTACCTCTCATTAACATATAGACAACAAAATATAGTAAAAACGAAAGACTACAACATTTAAAAGATACAAAATATACAATACAATACTAAAAAAAAAAAACTTTGGAAAATAAATTTACAAATTTTCAAGAATCAAATAACCTACCAACGGAGTTTCACTTAAACTTTTAGTTTGTTTATTGTGTTTTGTTTTGTGTATAAAGCATGGTTTGTTACAGATTAGTTAAATAAATGTTGTTATGATATTTATCTATAATGTCACAATAGCTGGTTGTGTCTTTTGCTTAAGTCTGCTGACATGAATAACGGTTAAAATGGCAATTAACAGATCTGAAGTAAGGTGAAAACAGGATCTATTGACATGAAATAAAGAGTATTTTCAGCAGCTCTGATAATATTGATGAGCCTCAGTCCATAAACACTCGTTAAACAAGCCATACATGATCAGCAGCAGGTCTCACCTTATTTGCTGTGTTTGCTGATAGAAACCCATCTTTGTAAAAAATTGTGATTTGTCCATGTGAATCTGAATATATTCAATTTTTACTTACTACATTCATAATATTCATTAGTTAGCTAACATCTTACAATTTCTTATCGAAAGAAAACAGACAAACCATAATATCTAATTCTTTGAAATGTTTACCTCATAAAACTGCACGCTAAAGCGCACGCGAGTGATGGCGTCATCACCGCGAGGCGAAACCAAGGTAGATGATCAAAACCGCGCCAAATTGTGTTTAGAACGGTAAAACTCTGTCAAAAAGACAAAGTTTGGTGAAATATAGTTTATAAGGCATTTAAAAGCTTTATCGAAAAAATGTAAAAGCACAAAAAACAATCATAATATTTCATGGGTTTTAGATGTTTTATATAATGACGAAATTATTCTTTCTTAATGCAAGAGAAATCAGCAGACAATACAAGTTAAAGCAAATGTAAAAAGCAAAAACTGAAACGAATGAGACAAATGTGTATTTGTTGACTAACAATAAAGTATTTGAAGAGAATAAAATTCAAAACACAGTCAGTTGCAAAGCTAATTGAAAGTAGATATTTCATGTATATTTTCTAAAACACACCACAAGTGAAAGAATAACCACTTGTTGTAAAAACAGCAGTGAGGATCAATTTTTTTCTTTTTCTTTTTTTTTTTTTTTTTTTTTTTTTTTTTGCTTCCTGAACAAGAACAGTTTGAACCTGAAAAGCATAAACAAACTGCTAGCGGTAAATATGCCTTATAAGAACATAAAATTAAAGTCTTAATAAGGCATAATCAAAAATAAAACTTTAGAAATTGTTTTTTGGAATGGCTGTAGCCAGACAAAGTGAGGTCTGGGGTGTGGTTATAGGAACTGTACTATGATAACCCGTAGAAATAAAACTCATTATAAACACTCAACACTTTAAAAGAGACAGACATGTAGATGTTTGCCAAAGATGTTTTCTCTATTATGGAGAGATGATCAGTGTTAAATCACACCATATTTATTGCATCAAAATGTGTTAATACTTTACAATAGGTTATAGGGGTGTATAATTTTATGCAACAATTCATATTTTGGTACTATTATAGTTTTTATGAATAACCATTGTTAATATATAAATGATGAATGTTTTTATCATGATGAAAATTTTACTATACTGAATGAAATAGCATAGACTTCTTCATTTGCCTATTTCATTCATTTTGTAACGTACAGATCTGTGTACCATGTTAAATGCTAATGTTTTTGATAGCGTTGATAGCATTTCTGACAGATAATATCATAATGTTTTTAGCTTTTACCTTACTGAATGTGATATCCTGTCTATCTATCCTTTTTTTTTTTTTTTGTTATTACTGTCAGTTTATCAAAAAGTTAAGATATCGCTGTAACATTCCCCTCCTGTTCTAGGAAATGAAAAAAAAATGCATAAATAATAATAAAAAAAAAAGGCAAGAACACACTTCAGTCCTCTGTCCCAGAGTGAAAATGACACCAACTTAGATATTTGCAAGAGTAGAGGTTTATTTGCAGAAAAAGGATCAATACATTTAACATAAAAGAGATAGGGAGCAATGACTCTGGAGAGAGCAAGGCCTAGAATAACAAACAAAATGTTCAACTAACTTATTTTAGGAAGCAACTAACTTACCTCAAATGTCCAAAAGAAAATAAAGAAATAAACAGCATAAAACTTCCCTCTACTTCCTAACTGAGCCAAAAACAGGGATGAAGGAGAAGTCCAAAGAAAAAGGCACTCTCTCCCTACGCTTCCCACAACAATATACAAATAACACAATTCAAAAGAGTAGAAGCTCTTGCACTTGTTTTTAGCTTAAATAAATGGAACAAAAACAGGTATTGCCTCCATACAAGAAAACCATAATTTACCTTGTTTACTCAAGAGAATAAAACTAAAGAAATGGCTAACAGCAAAGTTACTACAATATATATCTAACTACACTATAAGTGGAAAAAAAATAACAGTGAAGAACAAGTTAAAAATAATTCATTCTAAACAAGAGTTTGAATTTGCAAAACTCATGTACTTTCTTTCATTAAAGCTTAAACTTAAAAAGTACTACATGCGCATTATAAGAGAACTGGACATAAAATTAAGCACATAATAAAGTGTAATGATACCATTTCATAATGTTTTTATTTGTATACATCTCGATAAAGAAGAAATAGTGAGACCTAGAGCAGCATTATTAAACTAGACTAACAGAGACAACGGCTACTGGCACGTCTATACATGTCTGTGTAGCGTTAAGGGGTATAAAATTGCAATGTAGCAGAATACGCCACCCTATTACAGGGAACTAGAAAATTACTTAAAGCAAACACACAGGTTCACTAGTGTAAGGAAGGGCCCAAGACATGGATATCCAAAAATACAAACTTTATTCGATCCAATTAGTAATAAAAAACACAAAAAAAAGAAAACTGCATAACTATGGCATAAACACAATTCACACACTTGCTTACAATAAGCAGGAAGCAAGGGTTACCAAAGGCAGGTAAGCCAGCAATTGAGCCTAGGGCTCCTATAGCACAAATTGTACCACCAAGTGCATAAATCTCACTATACACACACATGGACAAGCAGTGACATCAACAGCTGTACACAGCACGCAGTGACGAGGAACCCACCACCGTCTAAGAAGACTGGCTGGCAACCTGCCCTGGACCTTAGCTCCTGTAACAAACAAACAATTTCTCACAATAAAACTTTGACAACACAAAACATGAATTTCACCAAAATAACACAAAATAAAGGAATACTCAAATAAGCAAAAGACAAGAAAAAAAACACTAGCGAATCAATAACACTGTTAAACCATTCAAATACAACACAAATCAACCAGCTTTTATAAAAGACCCAAATGACTTAGAGTCATTTAAAGGATCTTATCACAAAGCTGGTGTGCAAACAATAACACAATTAAACAACCAAAATAAACAACAGCAAAAAAAGCTTTTCAAAAGTACATTCAACACAAATAATACATAAATAAACAGAGCTGAGTGTAGTTCACACTACTCTCCACTTATCACACAACAGAAAATTAACAACTTAGAAAATAACATTTCACATAAACATAATTATATACCAACATCCACCAAGTATATAAACTACCATCCAAAACACACGCGCGCACACACACACATACACACACACATGAAACAAATGTAAGCAGCACGAACTCCGGCCAAGCAGTGCACAAACAGACGAACAAGACACACTCCAAAGTCACAAGCTCCGACGATGCAGTATGGACAAGACAGCAGTATCGCGTTGCCCCCAAAGTTTAAATCTAAAATGCAGATTGTTCCTAAAAATACAGACATAAAACAATTACACTATGAACTATTAAGAAACCATAAACATCAGTGCCCGGTTGCATAAAGAACCTTAAGTTTTTCCCTTAAGTATGAAACTTAAGGCATGATTTAAGGGTGTTGCATATAATCCCTTAAACACTGCCCTTATTCCCTTATGGTATGTGTGCATGGCGCTGCGCATGCGGCGACTCGCAGCTACAGCTACAGGTGTCGGCGTGTCTTGTTTGTTGTTTGTTTCCTTCTTTTAAAGATTTTTTTAAGATTTTTAATATTGTTGGATGTGGAGATTTTTCCCATTGTCTTTATATAAAACTACAGAGGAGTAACATGGAGAAAATGTGAGTAATTGTTTTATTGACTTTGATTCACCTGAGTGTGTGTTTGTTCGAACCACCTCAAGACTCAGCAAGAATTCAGTATTCCCGGGAGTTTCTCTTACAATGGTGTAAGCCGAACTACGGGAAACAAACTGTGGAACGTGTGTATCCTGACCTGGGACGTGTTTCACCTTTTAAGCAAAAACCCAATCATACTGGACAACATGATTCAACATTTAAAGTTCGGAAGAGAGGACGTAAAGGAGGCGTTCGTCAGAGACTAAAAAATCTAGGTCTCTCTAAAATTCCTCTTCCTACAATAATTCTGGCAAATGTGCAGTCCTTACGGAGAAAAACGGATGAGCTTCAAGCTCATAAGTTCCAACATGACTTCAAGAACGTATGCTTGATGGCGCTTACAGAGACTTGGCTCTCCGAAGGGGATTCAGATTTGGGCCTACGGCTTGAGGATTTTGGAGTACCTGTTCGCATGGACCGGGACGCGAGGGAAACCGGTAAAGCGCAAGGAGGAGGGGTATGTCTGTATATTAGAGAGAACTGGTGTAAATCAGTGTCTGTTAAGGAGAGAGTGTGCACCAAAAATATTGAGTTGCTGACTGTGGCATTAAGACCTCAGTATTTGCCTCGCGAATTTCCCCAGCTGTTCGTTACGGTTGTTTACATTCATCCCCGAGCAAATGAGGACAATGCGGCAAAGGAGATCGAACGCGTGGTGCATGAATTGCAGTCTGTATCTCCTGATGCACCCTGTTTTATTCTTGGAGATTTTAATAACTGCACGTTGAAGAAATCATTGGGCCACTTCAGTCAGTATGTAACTTGCCCAACATGTAAGGAAAAAATTTTGGACTTGTGTTATGGGTCAATTAAAGGAGCCTACAAGTCACTTGCTAAACCATCTCTGGGAACCTCAGATCACAATATGGTATTACTTGTTCCCACATATAAAACTGTTTTGAAACGTGAAAAGGCACAGTTAATTAAGATGAAAGACTGGTCTGAAGATGCAATGCTATGTTTAAAAGGGTGTATGGATTGTACGGACTAGTCTGTTTTTATGAACTCTGGTTTGGACATTGACGAATTAACTACAAATTACATCTGTTATGTGACGTTTTGTGAGGATACGTTTAGGAAATTTCCAAATAGTAAACCGTGGGTTACAAAGTCACTCAAGATTCTTCTGTCCAAAAGAAGCAGGGCATTTAAAGAAGGAAATATAGCTGAGTATTATAGGCTAAAACGAGAAATTAAGTGTGAAATCAGGAGGGCTAAAGTTGCCTATAAGGAAGATCTTGAGGCAAAATTGAAAACAGGAAATTTAGGTTCTGCTTGGGATGGGATGCATTTAATAACAGGCCAGGATAGTAGGAAAAGTAATAATAGAATTAATCTGGATGGATTCAGTTCAGATACTGTTTTGTCACATGATTTTAATCATTTTTACTTAAGATTTGATACTAATGATTTTAATCAGGAAATTGAGGGGTTGAAAAATGTATGTAGAATAAATGGGGACCATGATTGTGTCTTTTTTGAGATGTGAGAGATGTGATAACAGTTTTTAAAATGCGTAAAAGTAGGAAGGCACCCGGACCTGATAACATAGGGGGGAGATTACTCAAAGAATGGGCTGAGCAGTTAGGTCCAATATTTTATGACATTTTTGCTTTGTCACTTCATCAACAAAAAGTACCTGTTCTGTGGAAGCAGTCTACTGTGATTCCAGTGCCGAAAAAGCATAATGCACAGATATTGGATGATTTTAGACCTGTGGCACTCACATCTTTAGTCATGAAAAGTTTCGAAAAATTAGTAAAGAAAGTAATAGTGCAAAAGACAGAGAGTTCTCTAGACCCCCTTCAGTTTGCATACAGGTCTAAGCGGGGGGTAGAGGATGCAGTAGCGACTCTTTTACACATGCCCCCAGTTTCACAGACGAGGCTTAAGCTTAGTCCTAGACTAAAATGTAAGTCTGAGCTGTTTCAACTGAAATAAATTTGCACTGACTGATCTTAAAATATATCGATGCCTTTATTTTGTCTCAGTATGCACACCAGTAATGTTTCTTTCTAAGCACGTTTATAAAAATTACTTAAATGTCCTAACTGAACTATGGCCTAATCCTGGCTTAATCTAAGCTCTGTCTGTGAAACCGGGCCTTAGTATTTCAGCATTTGGATAAGCCGAAAACATTTGTTAAATTACTTTTTATTGATTTTTCATCCGTTTTCAATACCATTTAGCCACATATTTTGGTTGAGAAACTTATTAATGAATTTGGTTTGGATTTTAGTCTGGTAGGATGGATTTTAGATTTCCTTGTGCAGAGAACACAGAGAGTTAAAGTAAATGATTGTTTTTCTCAGTGGTTGGTGTCATCTGCTGGATCACCTCAAGGATGTGTCCTCTCTCCTCTATTATTTATCTTGTACACAAATGACTGTAAGCGTAGTTTTATTAATAGGCATATTATAAAATTTGCTGACGATTCTGTAATTGTTAGCTTATTGAGTGAGGAGGACTCTATGCATGGTCCGGTGGTTGATGATTTTATCATTTGGTGTCAGAATGCTTTTTAAAAACTAAATGTGTCTAAAACTAAGGAGATGACTATTGACTTTAACCCTAAGAGGAAATCTATTCAGTATAAGCAAACATGTATAAATGGAGTGGGTATTGAGAGTGTCGAACATTACAAGTATTTGGGTACTGTCTTGGATAACAAGTTGTCCTTTTCTACAAATACTGAGGTTTTGTGTAAGAGGAGGTTTTGTGCTTGCGAAAACTATGGTCATTTAATGTGGACAAAACACTGATGTGCATGTTGATCCTATATTGAGTCACTGTTATCTTTTTCTCTGTTGTGCTGGTTTAATTATCTAAATGTGAAAAACAAGAATTGTCTTGAGAGGATTGTAAACCAGGGAAGTAAAATTACAGAGAGAAAGCAGTTGTCTTTGGCCCACTTATATCATAGACAGGTTTTAGGTAAAGCTATTCTGTTAGATGATTTACACCCTATGTATCACGAGTTTCATCTTCTCCCTTCTGGTATTCGGTATAGAACCCCTATTAGTAAAACAAATAGGTTTAGACACTCTTTTATCCCTACAACTGTAAAAATTTTAAATTTGAGGTAGGATTCTTTGGGAAGGAAACGAAGTGTGATTTTTGTGTTGTGTCTCGTTGTTTTATGTAGAATGCTTGTCAGCTGCAAACAAATTGCCTTCGGGAAATAAAGAAAGATAAACTGAACTGAACTTACTAAAGGGAAACCGTTAAGTGTTTTACGACAGCGATTCAAGGTTTGCCGTTAAAAAAAAAAAAAAAAAAAAAAACCTGTTGCTATGGACACGTTATTTTGTAATGCAGATAGTGGTGAAAGTTTTCACAGAAAACAATAACACGGATAAGGAGAACAAAATATAAACCAAATATAAACGAGAAGGACCAAGCGAGACAGAAACTCAAACTGATAATTCACTCAAAATGAAAAATTCTGAAAAAATAATTTTATTGAGTTTCCGAGGCGATTTGAACATTATGAAGCGCTGAACACTCTCATGTTGTGTGTGTTTCATTCAAACGCGAAGCGCTCTTGCGCTGAAAGTCCAATCCGGACTCATACAAGTGTTATGATGGAATACAGCAGTAATCGCTGTTTATGTGCGTTTTTTAAGTCATCTCCAGGTAATACGTAGGAAAATACAGGAATAAAATATAGAATATAAACTTGTTTTTGTGTGTGACGGACTCATGTTTGAGGTATTATGTGTGAATGTAATTTAATCAATGGTTATATGTGAATAAATGCCTAAATTAAAATCTGTTTAACATATAAAGAGGACGATCGTGGATTGAATCAGCGCTGTGTAACACTTAAGGTGACATTTTCCATACCTTATGTTATACTTAGGGAAATGACAGCTAAGGGGCTTTATGCAACACTTAAAGGGTTAAAACACCGCGGTCAAGTGAGCCGCCATCTGGATTTGCTGCACGTCTACTAGTGGAATTACGGTACGGAGACACTAAGCGGCCAAAAAGCTGACGAACATCTATATTTCAGCGGTTAAAAATTAACAGGGGAAAAGTATTTATAAAACGTATTTATATTGTACATTATAGAAGATACACTTATATTACTTTCGAATACATTATACTGTGAAGTTTTCTGAAAAAATAAAGTTTGTTAAAATACGTTCTAACACTTAATATTTGCTCCTTTTTTCTACATGCATTATTAAAATTTCTTCAGAGTTACCATGAACATTTAAATAAATTATTTTTTCTGAACAATCATGTCTCTATCTGTGTTCACGATGTTTTAGTGTAGAATTTGTACAGAAAATGAAAGGCAGTCTGTCACAATGCATTATATAACATATATATTGTTGCTTCTTGTCATTTCTGATGTGTCCTTTCATAATAATAATAATAACGATTAAAAGGCAAAATGTTTTTTAGCATTTATCAAAAAAAGTCTTCAGAGTTAACAGGAAATTTTCTATTCATACAAAGTCTGTGACATTGCACTGACCATTCTTTCACATTTATACATGCGTTATTTTAATTCCTTCAAATCTCACAGCAAGATTTCTATTCATACTTCTTCAGAATACCCAAGACTCTGTCTGTATCAAGTTTCATGAGATTTCAGTGAAGAGTTGTACAGAAAATGAATGGCAAAGTTTGTGAATGGCACAGACCATTCTTTCACATTTATAAATGTGTTATTTAAATTCCTTCAAATCTCACAGCAACATTTCTATTCATACCTCTTCAGAATGCCCAAGACTCTGTCTGTACTCTGTACTCTGGCCATATAATTAGAATATCTTCAAAAAGTTGATTTATTTCACTAATTCCATTCAAGAAGTGAAACTTGTATAATGTATACATTCATTCCACACAGACTGATATATTTCAAGTGTTTATTTCTTATAATTTTGATGATTATAACAGACAACTAATGAAAACCCCAAATTCAGTATCTCAGAAAATTAAAATACTGTGAAAAGGTTCAGTATTGAAGAGATCTGGTACCACAGTGTAATCAGCTAATGAACTCAAAACACCTGTAAAGTCCTTTAAATGGTCTCTCAGTCTAGTTCTGTAGGCTAAACAATCATGGGGAAGACTGCTGATTTGACAGTTTCCAAAAGACGACCATTGACACCTTGCACAAGGAGGACAAGACACAAAAGGTCATTGCAAAAGAGTCTGGCTGTTAACAGAGCTCTGTGTCCAAGCACATTAATAGAGAGGCGATGGGAAGGAAAAGATGTGGTAGAAAAAATGTACAAGCAATAGGGATAACCGCACCCTGGAGAGAATTGTGAAACAAAACCCATTCAAAAATGTGGGGGAGATTCACAAAGAGTGGACTGCAGCTGGAGTCAGTGCTTCAAGAACCACTACACACAGACGTATGCAAGACATGGGATTCAGCTGTTGCATTCCTTGTGTCAAGCCACTCTTGAACAGAGTCTGGAGGAAGAGAGGAGAGGCACAGAATCCACGTTGCTTGAGGTCCAGTGTAAAGTTTCCACAGTCAGTGATGGTTTGGGGTGCCATGTCATCTGCTGGTGTTGGTCCACTGTGTTTTCTGAGGTCCAAGGTCAACGCAGCTGTATACCAGGACATTTTAGAGCACTTCATGCTTCCTGCTGCTGACCAACTTTATGGAGATGCAGATTTCATTTTCCAACAGGACTTGGTACCTGCACACAGTGCCAAAGCTACCAGTACCTGGTTTAAGGACCATGGTATCCCTGTTCTTAACGCTCTGGTTGTGTTCGGATTCCTGTCACACTTGTGGTGTTCCCGGTCAAAAATGACCGGACTCCAAACAATTGCTTATAAATCTGTAAATATGCTATATTATCACCAAATATTGGATTCAATCTTTTTGTCAACTTGTTTTCTTTCATCTAGGACTGGTTTTGAGTTTCTATTTGCATCTGATTAATCGTAGGCCTCATTTATCCGAAAGTAGGCAAAACTATACAAAACTGCACAAAGTTACAAAATGGCTGGCCATTGAAAGTGAATGGGGAAGAATGAAAGTAAAAGAAACAACTAGTGTTCAGGAGCATTTTGTGCTTGCAAACATAAATGCCTTGGACCTGTGTGTGTATAGATTCATGTATACTCACGCTATCTCACACAAACTATTGTGAGTATTATATTTATTTCATCCTACCTTGGACCGCATACAATATGCTTTTATGATAACTCTCTCTGTGATAAACCTCTCACACACTCACACGCTCAAACTGCCTTGTCTTTAGCTTAGGTTTTGAGGCTTTCATGTTCTCACAGAGTAGATGAAAGTTTACAAATAAAAAAACAGAGCGAGCTTCAGCTTGTTGTTTCATAATATTGTCTGTTTGACAGTGTCAGTGTGCAGGATATATAGAACTAAAATAACAGTTTTGGTTTGTTGTTCCATGAAATGTTATAATGCAAATAATCTTAATGTGTTCTTTTTTTGTTTGTCACGATGGTCAGATTTAACAGGAACAGCATAAGTGTTACTTTGTGCTCCTTTTCAGAACATAAAATCATTTCAAAATAAAGATCCTGCTTTTTGTGATCTTCCCCATTCACTTTCAATGACTGGCCATTTTTGATGAGTGTGACTTTGTGCAATTTTGTACAAAATAAAAGCATTTAAAAGCAAACTTCCTGATTAAACATTGAAGCACACTAGTGTGAGAAACAGTCCGGTCATTTTTGACCGGGAACACCACAAGTGTGACTAAGTGAAATAAAAGCCACAAAAAGTTACGAAAATCTGAAAAAAATTTCTGAGATGTACTTATACCCTGTGTGAACAAAGTCAGTAAGTTTGAGTCCAATGCGATAATGTTAACTATTATTTCCAGGAAAAAGAAAATCTTTTTCTCAATTTGACCTGAACACAACCAGAGGGTTAATTGGCCAGCACTCTCGCCTGACCTTAACCCCTTAGAAAATCTATGGGGTTTGTGAAGAGGAAGATGCGATATGCCAGACCCAACAATGCAGAAGAGCTGAAGGCCACTATCAGAGCAACCTGGGCTCTCATAACACCTGAGCAGTGCCACAGACTGATCGACTCCATGCCACGCCGCATTGCTGCAGTAATTCAGGCAAAAGGAGCCCCAACTAAGTATTGAGTGCTGTACATGTTCATACTCTGCATGTTCATACTTTTCAGTTGGCCAAGATTTCTGAAAATTCTTTCTTTGTATTGGTCTTAAGTAATATTCTAATTTTCTGAGATACTGAATTTGGGGTTTTCATTAGTTGTCAGTTATAATCATCAAAATTAAAAGAAATAAACACTTGAAATATATCAGTCTGTGTGGAATGAATGTATACATTATACAAGTTTCACTTCTTGAATGGAATTGGTGGAATAAATCAACTTTTTGAAGATATTCTAATTATATGACCAGCACCTGTATATTGTTATATTCTCTTATATATCCTTCAAAGATGTTGATGCCGATAGCTTTGTGGGCAGCAGTGTCTTGGGTTCGAATCCCTACTCGGGGGCCTTTCCTGATCCCACCCCCATGTCACTTCTTGTCATTTCTGATGTGTTCTTTCATAATAATAATAATAATGATGATAAAAGGCAAAATGTCTTTTATTATTTATCCAAAAAAAGTCTTTAGAGTTAACAGGAAAATTGTAGAATTTGACAGAAAAAAGCAAATCTTGGTAACACTTTACAATATGTGTACAAAAATATGCATTAATTCATGCATAATTAATACACAGATAATCACGAGTTAATGTATAATTCACGCTTCGTGTCTCTGTACCGTAATTCTACTAATAGACGTGTATGGGATTATTTTTGTGCCAATAAGAATGAACGTAACTTTATAAAACTGAACGTAACTTTCCAAGAAACGATCAAAAATATGCCACTGCAAAAGAAGAAAAACACAATGAAAATGAAAAAATGAACTCAGTCGGACGAATTTAACATGCTCTTCAAATATGCTTCATTCTTTGTTAATGATTTTCAAAGAATCGTTTTCGCGAATCATGGATTCTGAATGCGTTGCCACAGCTTTCGCTTACGCTTTGCAAATTTTCGTTTGCTGTTTTGGCACAAACCTCTCGTGGGGGCGGGCTTAACAACGATCTACTCTAATTGGCTAATGAGCTTTTGATGGACAGTTGCTCTCTGACCTGGAAGCACGGACGGTGACGTCAGTGGCGCACATACTGGAAAGTTGTTGTGGTGTGCAATACGTCGTGCTTTGTTTATATTAAGTATTAATGTTATTAGTATTTCACCTACGGTCGTCTCTTAGTTTCTAAAGATGAGCTCCCAGCAGAGACACGGAGCAGCATCATCTTCCACCTCAGCTTGTCCCTCAGGGCAGCTTGAAGTAAGTTCGTGTTGCTAAAGTAACGTTAATCAATAACATCGATAAAAGTTTTATTAATGTACAGTGTGCAACAGTTCTGATATTTTCTATAAACAAAGCACGACGTATTGCACCACTGACGTCACCGTCCGTGCTTCCAGGTCAGAGAGCAACTGTCCATCAAAAGCTCATTAGCCAATCAGAGTAGATCGCTGTTAAGCCCGCCCCCACGAGAGGTTTATGCCAAAACAGCAAACGAAAATTTGCGAAGCGTAAGCGAAAGCTGTGGCAATGCATTCAGAATCCATGATTCGCGAAAACGATTCTTTGAAAATCATTAACAAAGAATGAAGCATATTTGAAGAGCATGTTAAATTCGTCCGACTGAGTTCATTTTTTCATTTTCATTGTGTTTTTCTTCTTTTGCAGTGGCATATTTTTGATCGTTTCTTGGAAAGTTACGTTCAGTTTTATAAAGTTACGTTCATTCTTATTGGCACAAAAATAATCCCATAGATGTGCAGCGGTACACAGATGGCGGCTCACTTGACCGGGTGTTCGCAGATGGCGGCTCACTTGACCGCGGTGTTTTAACGGATACTTAAGGATTTTGACGTTTCAACTAAGGAAACCCTTAAGTAACATTTAAGGGATATTTTATGCAACGCCCTTAAGTGTAAGGGAAACTTAAGGGCGATCTTAAGGGAAAATTACACTTAAGGTGCTTTATGCAACCGGGCACGTAATTTACATACCTTCTGATCACGACCGCAGCATTTAATCTAACCGAATGACGGCGCGAAAAGGCATCACCACGCCACAGCAAGGGACCGTAAAGGGGAAAACATTAAAACAGTGCTGGCTACTCACTACACAATCACTTCCAGTGAGCTCACATACCTTGATATTATACTACGATTATGACTCCGCACCACACCCAAACAGGTAACAAGCAGCCGCTGATCAGCAAGCGAGCGACGAAAATTCCACTCTCAAGTATAACAGCCGCTAACAACCACCACGTCCAGCTTCAAAGAAGCAACGGAAGTATGCAGAAACCGGATGGGATGGTCCTCGGACAGACCCACACAAACGGTACCCAGGCACACATCAGCACCCTAACGTTCAGCTTTTACATGTTCCAGGGAGACACGTCCTTGGATAAAACACACAAAAGGCGTGGAGCCTAATAACCGTACCGTACTACTTGATCCCACTACATCTGGATGACACAGTTATAAATAACTCACTACCTATCTCAATAAACACAAAATTAAAGCAAACAGGCTTACGTGCAGGTGAATGACTAACACCTCAAAGTAACGGCTGCAGGAAATTAATGAACAGGTATACATGTCCTTTCAGCGATCGACTCAACAGTTATAAACTTAAGCTGGCAACAGCGGCTTAACTAATGAGACTGCTCAGCTGAGCAGTAGCAGTATTAACATTAAGTGACATGACATCTGACGCACCAAAGCCATTGGCACATGCCACTGCTCAGTGACACATTGAGTGACACTTCCGGTTTTCAGTGACATGTGTCACCGCAGAGTGACATGTGCCGATGGATTGTGTCAGTGTCAGTGTCACTGTCACTCGCGCGGAACATGTCACTGCTATGGAGTGACACTGCCGCTGTCAGCTGGAGTTTAACGTAGACCGTGTAAACACAGGCACTTAACTGCTTAACTATATTTATGACACGTTTCTATCAAACATAGCATTCCTTTCATCGCGGAATTAATTTGTATTTATTTGCTTGTGTGACCTGTCCATGGATTGTGTCAGTGTTACTGACATTGGTCGCAGAATGTCACTCTGTATTGCGGCTCCTCCAGTGACACTGCCTCTGACAGCCAGAGTAAAACGTAGAGGTATTTAATTGATGACGGTTTCTGTCCAGCATATTAATAACATGGCGGAGTTAATTTGTATTACAACGTAGGCTTCTTCATGTGTTTAATATTTGTCTTGTGTCCCTTATTTGTTTGCTTTAATGTTTTATCAAATACTTTAATGAAACATCACATTGTCATAACATTGTTTCATTTCTTATTGCATAATTCTATATTTTTTATTTATTTTTTTATTTTTTTTAAATATTAAAGCCATAGATGAGATAGATAGTAACGGATGCGACTGTAAATGTGACGTGTGCCGATGGATTGTGTCACTTTGTTGCGGTACACTCTAAAAAATGCTGGGTTAAAAACAACCCAATTTGGGTTATTTTGGCAACCCAGCGCTGGGTGAAAAAGGGACGAACCCTACGCTGGGTTGTTTTGACCCAGCAAGTTGGGTTGAATTATTGACCCAGCATGCTGGGTTGCTTTTTTATGGTTTAAAATTACTACACTGCTAGGCTAAAATGAACCCAAAATTGAGCTAGGCATTAAATCTACAAATCTTGATCATTATAAAATCACTTTAACACACACAGAATGACTATCAAAAGATAAATGTTTATTAAAAACTACAACAAGAGAAAACATTCAAAAGTAACATGTATTTGAAAAGAAATGCAGAAAAAGTATGGCATTAGCAGGTACAGAGTTTATAAATGAAGCACTGAACATCTGCTGACTATTTTGTCTGGTAAATTCTGTATATTGTATAAAACTACTGTACAAAAACACTACTTTACAATAATTGTACAATTAGTTAATAGTTTATTTCTTTTTTTTTAAACACAAACTAAAAATAAAACCACAACATTAACACTGACATTATAACATGTAACACAAGCAAATGTGTGAAGTATTGTGAGCATGTGTATGAATGAATGTGAACTCCAATTCTACTGAACAACACAGAACAAGCATTTGACATTTTGTTTTTACAGACTATACACTTACGGTTTGTTTCATAGTCCATGATCGCAATACAGAAAATGCATCACTGCCAATTTTCATTATCTCTTTAAGATAATTGATGTAGTCATGAAGCCCCATCAGCTCAGCAAAGGCGTGCAACATCTTTGACATTATCCAGGGTGGCCTCCTCCTTTAAAACCACTGTTGCATCAGTTTGGGGGAAAGATCATTTCTCCTCTTTGTCCAGCATTCATCCCAGTCACCACCTGCTCTTCATCAGTGGCCTAAAATAGAAAAACATTTAAAAAAGAAAACATTTAGTTAAAATGTAACCATTTTCAAACAGAGGTGCATCCAATTCTGTAAGGATGGGTAACTAGACTGTTTTATTATTTTAACCATATTGTGTGGTTGTTTATTGTCTTTGTCTACCACAGTGCTCTAGAATACTACAGTAGCAGACAACGGTAACATTTATTTTCTAAAACATAATTTCCATCATTCTTAAAAGAATGAAGCTCTCTTATGTCTCTGGCCTTTTAACCTCTACATAAAACATTCTTTTACACTTAGTCAAAAAAAAAAAAAAAAAAAAATTATGACCTTTACTTGCCTTAAACCACCTTTCCCTCTCTTATGAATGAGCTGAGAATATCACCTCACACAAGCAGGATTCTGTGTCATTAACTCCAAAGTTGGTTTGAGTTCTGCAATGAAAAATACGCACATCAATTGTTTCATTAAAATGTGAACAAGTCATCATACTGTTCAAAATGTGAAGCAAACAAACAGGAGACAACAGAAACATGTATTTTCTACAAATAACCTGCATCAATCTCAAAAGAATTAAGCGCTCACCTATGTCTCTGGCTCACCTACATAAAATGTTTTTTAACTCTTAGACAAAAAAAAAAAAAAAAAAAAAACTGATAACATAACATTATGACCTTTACTTGCCTTAAACCGCCTTTCCCTCTCTTATGAAGAAGCTGAGAAGATCACCTCCTCACACAAGTAGGCTTCTGTGTTGTTAACTCCAAAGTTAACAGAATGAAAAAGAATGAATCTATCCTGTCTCTGGCTTTGAACATCTACATAAAACATATTTTTACTCTTAGACAAATAAATAAATAAATCAAATAAAAGATAACATTAAATTATTACCTTTACTTGCCTTAAATCACCTTTCCCTCTTTTCTAAAGCTCAGAAAAATCACCTCCTCACACAAGTAGGTGCCTGTGGTGTTAGCCCCAAAGTTGAGTTCTGCAAAAAACGGACATCAATGGTTTAAATAAAATGTGAACAAGTCATCATACTGTTGTTGTATCAAAATGTGAAGTAAACAGGCAGAAGACAACAGAAACATGCATTTTCTAAAAATAACTCGCATTAATCCTGAAAGAATGAAGCTCTCCTATGTCTCTGGCTTTCAATCTCTAAAAAGTGCAACCATTCTTTTACTAATAGTAAAAAAAAAGGTGATATTATATGGAATTATGACCTTTACTTGCCTTATACGGTCTTTCCGTCTCTTCTGAAGAAGCCGAGCCGATCGCCTTCTCTCACACGCGGTCTTCCGTGTCGTTAACTCCCGGCGCGGGCACAATGAAGACTCAAAGCTCAACAAGCCTGAAATATTACATGAAAAACATTACTTTTAACAATTAAAACTTAATCAGCCTTAAAATAATTAAGCTAGTCTTCATTACAAGACGCCGTTTTCTTTAGGAAACTACTTTAAGTTTAAACGCGGGGAAAAAAAGTTTGCGAATTAACATGTAAATCAGTTAACGCTCCTCTATTAACACCTAAATCTTGTGTAAATATGACATATGAAACTCACAGACGTTGTATTAAAGCTATCTCTTCCGTTCAGTAGAAGAGGCCGTTAAGACTATTTCTGAGGCGAAAACCGCGTCAGCGTATTTTTCAATAAAAGCTCTTTTCCGACTTTTCCCGCGTTCCATTAAGTCTCAAAATACTCCCGGACACACATAATGAATGATGATTTTACATTTTTTAATCTTTACTTACCGAAAATCGTCCTTCACTCGCTTCCATCTGCAGACACTGAGAAAATGGCCGCTCCTCGCACTTTTTGACGTATGGTGCACACGACGTGCCTGCTCTCTCTCGAGTCCGCGTTCCTAACCCAGCACCGCTGGGTTATACATTAAGACCAGTTTTAATCCAAAATTGGGTTAAATTAACCCAACTTTCTTACCCAGCGGTCTCAACCCAGCATTTGGGTTGAAAAAACAACCCAGCGTTTTTTAGAGTGTACTGACTTTGCGACACAGCATCCTAAATAAAAAGCCTAGTTTATTCATTTATTTATTTATTTATTTAATTTTCTTGTTAAAAATAAATGTCAATGAAAGTAATGTTACGGATCTGGTCGGTGAGCTGCGGACTGCTCACCACCAGATGTCGCCCTCACTCTACTTACACACACAGTCTGTTGCATTCCACCCCGGACTTCATTACCCATCAGCCACCACTCGTGTCACCCGCGTCCAATCAGAGACTGTATAAAAGCCCCGGACCTTCCTAGTGCACTTCACGGATTGTTGTTATTGTTAGCGTTTCCTAGTTTCCTTGTATCCTAGTTCCCTGTGTTTACGTTCCTGCCTGGCCATCTCGTTTACGTTTGTCTGCCGCCTACCTTTTCGGACACTCGCTCGGATTGTTGGATTATTCTCTTGGATTGCCCCGTTTCGGATACCGTTCGCCCCTGGTTTTACTCACGCCTGTTTTACGGACTCCCACTGTGCTTAGCCTGCGTTGTTCCTGTTTGCTTGTTCGTCTGACCCTGCCTGCATTGACCATGTATCTGTCTCGTCCTATTAATAAAAGCGTGCATATGGATCCGCTCGCCTCTCGTCTCATTCACCCCGTTACACGTAATCACAAGTCAGTATTTTTTTTTTTTTTTCAAACGTGTCAGTTTGTGGCATATCTGTATTTGAGTGGCATATGCACGCTGCATGCATGCCGGTAGGTGGTAGTATAACTAAGTGCATTATTGCCACTGACATTTATGACATGTTCCGATGGATTGTGTCACTGAAAACTGTCCATTCTGGGAAAAACACGGAATTAACCTATGATAGGTCATTATGAAAACCCCATTTACAGTTGCATCTGTTACTGTAAACTTTGATTTTGGTACCGACATCTATTAATATAGTTGGCCAGCGTAATCTATCTCATCTATGGCTTTAATAAAAAAATAATAATTTATAGAATTATGCAATAAGAAATGAAACAATTTTATGACAGTGTGATGTTTTATTAACGTATTTAACAAAACATTCAAGCAAACAAATAAGGGACACAAGACAACTATTAAACACATGAAGAAGCCTACGTTGCAAGGTTATAATAGTTTTGGATTTTTCATTAGTTTTAGTTTTTATTTCGTTTTGACTTTTTGTTTTCAAATTCAGTTAGTTTTAATTAGTTTTTAGAGGCAGATTTACTAGTTTTTATTAGTTTTTATATTTTGAAATTGCTTAGTTTTAGTTTAGTTTTTATTAGTTACAGTGTTAGTTTTTTTTTTTTTTTTTTTTTTTTTTTTGTAAATTAGGATATTTGTCAGGTGCATGAATCAAAATCACCAGAATAAGTATTGTATAATAAAAACTCAACCAAAGATACATTTTGAAACATGTATTCAGAGGACACATGAACACCCATCCTCAAATTGAAATACAACAGCCCACAAGATAACAGCCCTAAGTACAATATTTGTGCAATGCTGCAGCCATCACGCTAGCTGGTGGCGTCGCGGACAGACTATGGACACGTGACGTCACAGACTACGTGGTGCCATACGGGTCAAACACCTGGCTTAAAACTGGCAGCGTGAAGTAAACAGATTTTAATTCAACCCAAAAGGCTTATGTATTTACAAAGACGAAAACGAAGGACGTTTTTGCTATAATATTAGTTCGTTTAAGTTCGTTTTGTATACACACAAAACAGTTTCAGTTAGTTTTCTTTTTTTTTTAAAACTCTCGTTATTTTTATTTCAGTTAACGAAAATGATTTTTTAATTCTAGTTGTAGTTTTTTCGTTCGTTTTCGTTAACTATAAATACCTTGCTACGTTGTAATACAAATTAACTCCGCCATGTAATTAATATGTTGGACATTAATCGAAACTGTCATCAATTAAATACCTCTACGTTTTACTCCGGCTGTCAGCGGCAGTGCCACTGGAGGAACCGCAACACAGAGTGACATTCTGCGACCAATGTCAGTAACACTGACACAATCCATCGACACGTCACACAAGCAAATAAATACAAATTAATTCCGCGATGAAAGGAATGCTATGTTTGATAGAAACGTGTCATAAATACAGTTAAGCAGTTAAGTGCCTGTGTTACACGCTCTACGTTAAACTCGAGCTGACAGTGGCAGTGTCACTCCAGGTGCCACAGCAGTGACATGTTCCGCGCGAGTGACACTGACACAATCCATCAGCACATGTCACAAGTGTCACTGGCACATGCCACTCTGCGGTGACACATGTCACTGAAAACCGGAAGTGTCACTCGATGTGTCACTGAGCAGTGGCATGTGCCAATGGCTTCGGTGCGTCAGATGTCATGTCACTTAATGTTAATACTGCCTCTCCAGCTGAGTGTGACATACGATGTCAGAATAAAAGCTCTCTCTTAAAGGAGCCTTTACAACAATTTTATATGGTGCATATATTTAACGCAATGCACGTCGCTAGAGTTCATTTTTCTAGCTAACATTTTTTGGTCACCGAAAGTTTTTTCTGAGGCTGGCTGGTTGGACAGATTTTATTACTCGATGCATTAGAGTGTCACGTTTAGTGAGGTTGAAACCTTAGACTTGAAAGTGCTGGATCTATGATCTACTCACTGTGATTGTTTTTTGTATGTGTGAGTAGATTAGATGAATGACTGAAACTCTTCCCACATGCAGTGCAGTGATATGGTTTCTCTCCAGTGTGGACCCTATCATGTCTTTTCAGATTTCCTAACTGACTGAATCTCTTGTCACAGTGTGAACACATGTACGCTTTCTCTCCAGTATGGATCCTCTCATGTATTTTCAGAGCTCCTGAATGACTGAATCTCTTGTCACAGTGTGAACACATGTACGGTTTCTCTCCAGTGTGAATCATCTCATGTTTTTTCAGAGCTCCTGAATGACTGAATCTCTTGTTGCAGTGTGAACACATGTACGGTTTCTCTCCAGTGTGGACCCTCTGGTGCTGTTTCAAATGTTGAGCTGTAGTAAAAGTCTTCTCGCACTCAAAGCACATATAAGCTTTTTCACCAGAGTGCATTTTCTGATGTACTTTTAAATTAATCAGCCATGAAAACCTCTTTCCACATAAAGAACATGAATATGGTTTCTCTTTTGAATGAACTGTCAAGTGATCCTTCAGGCTTGCAGCCCACAAAAATGATTTTCCACATTGATCACATTTATGTGGTCTCTCTCCAGTGTGGATGTTCATGTGCATTTTAAGGATTCCTGATTGTCTGAAACTCTTCCCGCACTGATCACATGTGAACGGTTTTTCTCCAGTGTGGATCCTCATGTGAATGTTGAGATTCGTCTTGCATGTCAAACTCTTTCCACACTGAGTGCAGGTGTAACTCTTCTTGTTTTTTCTTTTCAGTAAAGAAACTCTTTGAGTCTGTGAGTGAGTTTTTTCTGTAGTTTTGCCATCATGATGTTTCGGCTCTTCACTCTCCTCCATCAGGTCTGAAATGAAAGTAAAAAATTACAATACAATTAAATCCTAAAAAAGAGAAATCAGAAATGTGAAGTGAAAGAAAACAAGGGATACACAAAATTATGATAAATTTGGTGCATTTTATAAAATGAGGTACAATTATCAATATTGGGGTAGGCAAGTTTGGTCCTACAGACTTCAGCTCCAATGCTGAAGGGTTCCAGGGTTCAGTAATCCTGAAGACATTGATTAGCTTGTTCAGGTGTGTTTGGGGTTGGAGCTGAACTCTGCAGGACAGCAGCTCTCTAAGACTGAACTTGCCTTTGATCTAAAAAAAAAAAAAAAAAACGAAAAACAAAATATGGGCAAAACCCTCCCAGACCGAGGGAGATTGACAGTTATTGACAGTTATTTTGTGTTTCTTCCATTTACGAATAATCACAGCAACTGTTGTCACCTTCTTAACAAGCTGCTTGGCGATGGTCATGTAGCCTATTCCAGCCTTACGTTAATAACATGATTCTAGCACGATTAGCAAGTTATTAACATGTCACTAGCATGATTAGCATGTTTCTAGCATGATTCTAGTTGCTAGGCTTGGCTAGACAGATAAATAGATTAAAAATATTAGAATGGAAGTTTGAATTGATTAGAAATAGTACATAGAAGGGAATTCTTGACTTAGTCTCAGGGAATTCTGGGAGTTTAAATTTGAATTTGGACAGTTGGCTCAATGATGCAGTTGTGAAAAACTCTGTCCACATAAAGAACATGAATGTGGTTTCTCTAGTTAATAATTGTATTTTATTGACAAAATATTTTAGTTTGTCTTGTATATTTCTAATATTAGATCAGATAACATTTTAAGCTGTCATATGGTCAGGTTACAATGTAGCCCACCATTAAGGGAATTTTGGTTTCTCAGTCCATGACCCCTTTAAATTACATAATAATATTTCTACTCCAATTTGTTTTTTGAAATATAAACATTTGAATGGTGGATGTCACAATTCAATCAGAAATTAAATATTGAAAAAAGGAAAATTTACAATGAATGTTTTATATGGTGCATATATTTATCACAATGTCACGTCGCTAGAGTTAATTTTTCTAGCTGATTAACATTTTTTGGTCACCAAATGTTTTTTTCTGAGGCTGGCTGGTTGGACAGATTTTATTACTCGATGCATTAGAGTGTCACGTTTAGTGAGGTTGAAACCTCAGACTTGAAAGTGCTGGATCTATGATCTACTCACTGTGATTGTTTTTTGTATGTGTGAGTAGATTAGATGAACGTCTGAAACTCTTCCCACATGCAGTGCAGTGATACGGTTTTTCTCCAGTGTGAATCATCTCATGTCTTTTCAGAGTTCCTGAGTCAGTGAATCTCTTGTCACAGTGTGAACACATGTAGGGTTTCTCTCCAGTGTGAGTCATCTCATGTTTTTTCAGAGTTCCTGAGTCAATGAATCTCTTGTCACAGTGTGAACACATGTAGGGTTTCTCTCCAGTGTGAATCATCTCATGTTTTTTCAGAGTTCCTGAGTCAATGAATCTCTTGTCACAGTGTGAACACATGTAGGGTTTCTCTCCAGTGTGAGTCATCTCATGTTTTTTCAGAGCTCCTGACTGAATGAATCTCTTGTCACAGTGTGAACACATGTACGGTTTCTCTCCAGTGTGAATCATCTCATGTTTTTTCAGAGTTCCTGAGTCAATGAATCTCTTGTCACAGTGTGAACACATGTAGGGTTTCTCTCCAGTGTGAGTCATCTCATGTTTTTTCAGAGTTCCTGACTGAATGAATCTCTTGTCACAGTGTGAACACATGTACGGTTTCTCTCCAGTGTGAATCATCTCATGTTTTTTCAGAGCTCCTGAATGACTGAATCTCTTGTCGCAGTGTGAACACATGTACGGTTTCTCTCCAGTGTGGACCCTCTGGTGCTCTTTCAATTGTTGAGCTGTAGTAAAAGTCTTCTCGCACTCAAAGCACATATAAGCTTTTTCAGAGTGCATTTTCTGATGTACTTTTAAATTATGCAGCCGTGAAAAACTCTTTCCACATAAAGAACATGAAGATGGTTTCTCATCTGAATGAATTGCCAGGTGATTCTTAAGGTTTGTATCCCACAAAAAGGATTTTCCACATTGATCACATTTATGTGGTCTCTCTCCAGTGTGGATGTTCATGTGCATTTTAAGGATTCCTGATTGTCTGAAACTCTTCCCGCACTGATCACATGTGAATGGTTTCTCTCCAGTGTGGATCCTCATGTGAGCAATGAGATTCGCCTTGCATGTCAAACTCTTTCCACACTGAGTGCAGGTGAAACTCTTCTCGCTTTTTCTTTTCAGAAAAGACACTCTCTCAGTCTGTGAGTGAGTTTTTTCTCTAGTTTTGCCATGATGATGTTTCTGCTCTTCACTCTCCTCATTCTCCTCCATCAGGTCTGAAATGAAAGTAAAAAATTACAATACAATTAAATCCTTAAAAAGAGAAATCAGAAATGTGAAGTGAAAGCAAACAAGGGATACACAAAATTATGATAAATGTGGTGCATTTTATAAAATGAGGTACAATTATCAGTATTGGGGTAGGCAAGTTTGGTCCTACAGACTTCAGCTCCAATGCTGAAGGGTTCCAGGGTTCAGTAATCCTGAAGACAATGATTAGCTTGTTCAGGTGTGTTTGGGGTTGGAGCTGAACTCTGCAGGACAGCAGCTCTCTAAGACTGAACTTGCCTTTGATCTAAATAAAAAAAAAAAAAAACAAACAAACAAAAAAAAAAAAACGCAAAACAAAATATGGGCAAAACCCTCCCAGACCGAGGGAGATTGACAGTTATTGACAGTTATTTTGTGTTTCTTACATTTGCGAATAATCACACCAACTGTTGTCACCTTCTCAACAAGCTGCTTGCTGATGGTCTTGTAGCCTATTCCAGCCTTATGTTAATAACATGTTGCTGGCATTATTAGCAAGTTATTAACATGTTGCTAACATGTTTCTAGCATGATTAGCATGTCACTAGCATGATTCTAGCACAATTAGCAAATTATTAACATGTCACTAGCATGATTAGCATGTTACTAGCATGATTCTATTTGCTAGGCTTGGCTAAACAGATAAATAGATTAAAAATATTAGAATGGAAGTTTGAATTGATTAGAAATAGTACATAGAAGGGAATTCTTAACTTAGTCTCAGGGAATTCTGGGAGTTTAAATTTGAATTTGGACAGTTGGCTCAATGATGCAGTTGTGAAAAACTCTGTCCACATAAAGAACATGAATGTGGTTTCTCTAGTTAATAATTGTATTTTATTGACAAAATATTTTAGTTTGTCTTGTATATTTCTAATATTAGATCAGATAACATTTTAAGCTGTCATATGGTCAGGTTACAATGTAGCTGTAACGCCAAGCCAGCAGCAGAGGGAGCGTGCAGGCAGTCCTGGGGTGAGGGCTCCCTCTGCTGCTTCTACTGCTACTTCCTGTTTGGCAGTATTTAAAGACTGACCATGTGCTCTTAAGGTTGCGATATATTGCCAGTTTCACCTGCCTTACCGAGCGTTTCTATATTACTCTGTTGGATTACCTGTTGCTGTCTTGCTTTGTTTTTGGATATTTGAGTTTACGGATTACCCCTGTCGGATTGTTTGCTGGATAGGACTGACTTCACGGTATTCGACCCACTGCCTGTGTATTCACTCTGCTGCTTGGTTTACGTTTACATTTTTGGACTGCTTTCCTGGTTATTGACCCTCCGCCTGTTTCGACGTGTATGTTTGCTGTTGTTTACAATAAACTTCTGCAAATGGATTCTACTTCTGCCTCAGCGTCCACGTTACAGTAGCCCACCATTAAGGGAATTTTGGTTTCTCAGTCCATGACCCCTTTAAAATTACATAATATTGCTACTCCAATTTGTTTTTTGAAATATAAACATTTGAATGGTGGCTGTCACAATTCAATCAGAAATTAAATATTGAAAAAAGGAAAATTTACAATGAATGTTTTATATGGTGCATATATTTAACAATGCACCTCGCTAGAGTTAATTTTTCTAGCTGATTAACATTTTTCGGTCACAAAATGTTTTTTCTGAGGCTGGCTGGTTGGACAGATTTTATTACTCTATGCATTAGAGTGTCGCGTTTAGTGAGGTTGAAACCTCAGACTTGAAAGTGCTGGATCTATGATCTACTCACTGTGATTTTTTTTTTTTTTTTTTTTTGTATGTGTGAGTAGATTAAATGAATATCTGAAACTCTTCCCACATGCAGTGCAGTGATACGGTTTCTCTCCAGTGTGGATCCTCTCATGTCTTTTCAGAGTTCCTGAGTCAGTGAATCTCTTGTCACAGTATGAACACATGTAGGGTTTCTCTCCAGTGTGGACCCTCTGGTGCTGTTTCAATTGTTGAGCTGTAATAAAAGTCTTCTCGCACTCAAAGCACATATAAGCTTTTTCACCAGAGTGTATTTTCTGATGTAGTTTTAAATGAATCAGCCGTGAAAAACTCTTTCCACATAAAGAACATGAATATGGTTTCTCCTCTGAATGAACTGTCAAGTGATCTTTCAGGCTTGCAGCCCACAAAAATGATTTTCCACATTGATCACATGTATGTGGTTTCTCTCCAGTGTGGATGTTTATGTGTTTCTTAAGGTGTGCTGATGAGGTGAAACTCTTCCCGCACTGATCACATGTGAACGGTTTCTCTCCAGTGTGGATCCTCATATGAAGATTGAGATTCCTCTTGCATGTCAAACTCTTTCCACAGTGACTACTACTGCCTGTTACGCCTGCTGGCGTGTAGGGCAGCAACAAAGATCATCCACTTCTGCCTGTCTTTGGACAGCTTTTCAGTGGTGCCCCAGGTGTGGTTCAGGGTTTTCAGCTCTGCCTCTACTGTTCGCCGCCATGTGTTCTTTGGTCTTCCCCTCTTTCTTTTCCCCTCAGGAGTCCAGTGCAGGGCTGTCTTGGAGATGGAGGTGCAGTCCTTTCACATAACATGGCCAATCCATCTCCATCATCTTCTTGTGATGATGGTATCCATGTCTTCTTGCTTGCATCGCTGGAGAAGGTCATGGTTGGAGATTTTCCTTGGCCAGAAAATGCGAAGGATCTTCCTAAGACTGGTGGTGTGGAAGGTGGACAGTTTATTGAGGTCCCCTTCAGTCATCCGCCAGCATTCCGACCCGTACAGCAGGGCTGACAGGACACAGCTCTGGTAGATTCTCACCTTGGTGTGGACGCTATTTTGTGATGATCTCCAAACGTTGTTAAGGGTCATGAACACTGTCCTGGCCTTGTTGAGTCTGCTCTGAATGTCATTTCCAGCGCCGCCATCCTGTCTCACGATGCTGCCCAGGTAGGTGAAGCTTTTTGTGGTTGGCAGCTCTTTACCATCCACCTTAACAGGAGCTGGTGAGTCAATGTTCAGTGTCATTACCTCTGTTTTTCTCTGGCTGATCTTCAACCCAACTTGTCTCGCGAAGGTGTTCAGACGGTTTGTTTTCTCCTGCATGTGTTGATGGGTGTGGGATAACAGGGCTAGGTCATCTGCAAAGTCGAGGTCTTCAAGAGAAGAGAAGAGTGTCGATCGGATGCCTCTTGCCCCATCTTCTGTCGTGTGTCTCATAACCCAGTCAATGGCCAGGTTGAAGAGCAGAGCAGACATGACGCATCCTTGTCTAACTCCCGTCTTCACCTCAAATCGCACATCACTGTTTCCCACGCTGCATGAGAAGTTGGTATAGAAGCTCTTGATCAGTTCGACAATCTGGTCTGGGATTCCATAGGCTCTCAAAATGCGCCAGAGGCTGTCCCTGTGGATGCTATCAAATGCCTTCTCAAAGTCGACAAAGTTGATGTACAGCTGTCTCTGCCACTCTGTGCATTGCTCGATGATGTTGCACAGAGCGAAGATCTGGTCGATACATCCTCTTCCTCGACGAAAGCCGGCTTGTTCATTCCTCAGTGACTTGTCAACGGCATCAGAAATCCGCTGTATGATCACCTTGGCAAGAATCTTGCTTGGTACTGACAGGAGGGTTATTCCGCGCCAGTTGTTACAGTCACTGAGGGCTCCTTTCTTAGGGATCTTCACTATGATACCTTTATTCCAGTCATCTGGAACTTGCTTCCTTTCCCAGATTGTTCTGAAGAGTGGCTGGAGAATGGTGGCTGCTAAGTCCGGGTCGGCCTTGAACAGCTCAGCGTTGAAGTTGTCATATCCAGGGGCTTTTCTGTTCTTAAGGGATCTAATTGCTGTCACGATTTCTTCCTTCCCAGGCGGGTCAGTGTTGATATCAAGGTCAGCACTGGCATCCTGTATGTCAGCTTCTTCTTCAGGCGGCGGTCTGTTGAGGACTTCTTGAAAATGTTCTGCCCAACATGCCTCTTGTTCGTTTTCTGTTGTTAGCAGTCTGCCTTGTTTGTCTTTGATGGGGGGAGCACTGGCGCTGCCATGATGTTTACCGCTTAGGGCTTTGGTGATTCTGAACAGAGTGCCTTGTTCCCCTCGGTCCACAGCGTCCTCTGCTTGCGTTGCCAGGTTGTCCATGAAGGCTCGCTTGTCCGCTCTTACCATTCTTTTCACCGTCTTATTAGCTTCTCTATATTGTTGTAGGTATCTTTCCTGCAATCTCCCTGATTTAGCTTCTGTCAGTTTTTTCTTAAGGTTACGTCTTTCGTCGATGGCCTTCCAGGTATTCTCAGTCAGCCACTCTTTTTTCTTTTTCCATTTGTAACCTACGCATGCTTCACTGCTTTTGGAGTACAGTGAAGCCACGGTCTCATCTGCCCTTCCTGCTTCTTCATCTAGGGCTTGCAGTGCCTGGAACCTGTTCCTCACTTGTACCACAAAAACAGCCTTCACCTTGGTGTCCCGCAGCCTACTGACATCAAAATGTTTCCGCATGGTTGTCTTACGGTCTGTGCTCTGCAATTTTAGTCTTATCAGTGCAGTCACAAGATGATGATCGCTACCGACGTCCGCCCCTCTTTTCACCTTGACGTCTAGCAGCGACCGCCTCCATGTGCCGTTGATCATGAGATGGTCAATCTGGTTCTTGTCTCTTCCATTGGGTGAACACCAGGTCAGCTTGTGGATGTCCAGATGAGGGAACAGGGTTCCACCAATGACCATATTGTTCAAGGTGCAGAACTCCACCAGGCGCTCCCCGTTGTCGTTCATGGCACCACATCCATGTGACCTCATGGCTCTGTCATGGTGAGTGTTGTTGCTCCCCACCTTGGCATTGAGATCTCCCATGATGACGATGAGGTCGTGACGTGGGGCTGTTTCCAGTTCGGACTGGAGCTGCTCATAAAACACATCCTTGGCCTCCTCGTCACCATCGTTTGTTGGGGCATAGCACTGGATCAGAGTGATGTTGACGTGTCGTCCTCTCATCCTGTCGCTCATGAGTCTGCTACTAACCGGCTTCCACTGCATCAGGGACTTCTCTGTTCCTCTGCGAAGGATAATGGTAACACCCTCGTGGTGCTGATCATCCTCCCTTCCGGAGTACAGTACCGTCTCGGCTGTGCTGGTCTTCATTTTACCTGATCCGGTCCACCTGCTCTCGCTGACCCCCAGGATATGCAGGCTATATCGTCTCATTTCCGCCATGATCTGTGCCAGTTTGCCCATTTCGTACATAGTACGAACATTCCAGAATCCAAATCTGGTTTTGGTCTTGGCGCTTAGGACTTCCATCTTCCTGTCAGTGGTTTCCTTTCGGCTTTCACCACTGTCATTCATACGAGTCACCGGATGGGACTCTGGAGGACTACTGTAGCCAGTTGCAGAGTTTTTCTTCGTTGCTGTTTCTGTAACATTTATGTTTTTATGGGTCGGGGTTGTTAGCCCTGAGCCCAACCCCTGAGCCTGGAGGACCGGGGTGCATGCTTCGTCTGGCTCTTCCCCCTCAACCTGTCCGGCTAGGTTGGACCTGCCAGGAGCACTAGGCTCCCGCCGGCATAGCTCTTGGTATCATAAGAACACGCAAGCCTCACCGCCACGCCAAGGCGTTGCACCATGGGAGGTTTCCACAGTGAGTGCAGGTGAAAACTCTTCTCATTTTTTCTTTTCAGTAAAGAAACTCTTTCGGTCTGTGAGTGAGTTTTTTCTCTAGTTTTGCCATGATGCTGTTTCGGCTCTTCACTCTCCTCCATCAGCTCTGAAATGAAAGTAAAAAATTGCAATACAATGAAATCCTTAAAAAGAGAAATCAGAAATGTGAAGTGAAAGCAAACAAGGGATACACAAAATTACGATAAATTTGGTGCATTTTATAAAATGAGGTACAATTATTGTAGCGGCCCCTTTAGCACGTCCAAGATATAAAGCAGAGAGTCTTGACGGGTGTTTGCAGTTTTATTAAGCTTTGGTGCAATAAACTTAAATAATGCCGTGATTATTTTAATCCTTTACATCACAGCACTTCAATGCACCACGCTCAACCTTATCCATACTGCATCCTTTATCACCGTAAAACTATACAAAAGAAACATAACAGAAATTAAACTCCAGCAGTACGTATGCAATATGTGACAATATAAACTTAACAGCATTAAACAGCGTGATGCACTTAAACAGGATTACTTTTCCACAAAATAAGAAGTAAACACAACAGCACAACACAATTTCCCGATATAATAAACTTTAAATGCTGCTCTGAAGCGAGCACTATACAACGCACATGAGACCTTTCTTCTCTTGTACCGCAGCTCTAACCTTAAGTTCCCTTGCGCCCTCTAGTGACGCTTTAAAATAAAACAACAAGGGGCAAGTGGTCATTACACTCCCACCAATCATGTTGATAGATTTAACATACAAAAAAGAACATTGAATAAATCATACATGATTTCAATCTGAATGACCATTGCGTTAGAATATATAACGCATTGATAAACTACTCTTTAGAAGATGTCTGATGCAGGAGTGTCACCCTTTTAATGAATCACTCATTCTCAAGCAGGACCACCAGTTTCTGAATTGGTCTTTCAATAATAGTAGGTTTGGAGTGCTGCTCTTGTTTACTCTTTGGCTTTTGCTCACCTATCTGAATCTTGACTCTTCGAACTAAACCATCACTTCCCTGAGTGACTTCAACGACTTGACCTAATTGCCAGCGGCTTCTTGGCAGCATTTCCTCCTTAATAATGACAATGTCATTGACACTAAGGTTTCGTCGCGGCACGTGCCACTTCTGCCTCGTGGAAATGTTTAAGAGATATTCTCTTTTCCAGCGGCTCCAGAACTGCTCAATTAGGTACTGAACCCTGCGCCACCTCTTTGAAGCATACATATCCTCTCTTTGAAATTTCCCAGGAGGAGGAAGAGCAATTTTGGACTTCATCAGAATGAGATGGTTTGGGGTTAAAGGTTCCAGAGACTTGGGATCATTTATTCCATCTATCGTCAATGGCCAACTGTTGATGATAGCCATTGCCTCATAAAACAATGTTCTCAAAGATGAGTCATCGAGTCTACCTGGACATTGAGCAAGCGTGGCATTCAGCACACTGCGAACGGACCGTATTTGGCGCTCCCAGACCCCTCCTGTGTGACTCGCTGAGGGAGCATTGAAGACGAATTCACATTGGTTTTCATTGAGAAACAACTCTAGACTCTTGACATCAAATTCTGAGAAAGCATTTCTGAGCTCATTTCTAGCTCCAACGAAATTCGTCCCGCAGTCACAGAAGAGTTGACAAATGGCTCCTCTTAGACTAATGAAGCATCTCAGGGCATTGATAAATGCGTCGGTTGACAGATCTTCAAGCATTTCGATGTGAACCGCTCGTGATGAAAGACAGGTGAAAATGATTCCATACCTCTTGTACTCCTTCCGCAACCTCTTGACAGTAAACGGACCAAAGCAATCCATGCCAATGTAGAGAAAAGGTGCAGAGGCTTCAACCCGCTCCTTAGGCAGCTCAGCCATTTGCTGCTGCTCTGTTGGCCGTCTCAGTTTACGGCAACGAACACATCCATGAATCAATTTAGCAACTGATCTACTGCCGCCAATAACCCAAAATCCACTTGTTCTGAGCTCCATGAGTGTCAGATACCTTCCTTGATGACAGACCTTAGCGTGATAGTGACCCAGAATAAGTTTAACTATGTGACTGTCCTTTGGCAGGATCACTGGGTGTTTTACCTCTTCACTCAGAGATGACTGTCCTAATCTACTTCCTACGCGAAGAAGACCTCCCTTTAGGATGGGATTTAAAGGAAAAAGTGCACTGGAGGTCTGAAGAACATTTCCTCCTTGAATCACCTTTATCTCTTGGGGGAAAACTTGCTGTTGGACGAGCTTAATTACAGCCTCAGAAGCCCTTTCATATTCTTCCACAGTGACAATGTCATTGGGGTACCTTTGTGTTGAACCCAACCTCTTTATTCTAGCGACAACCTTAACGAGTGTTCTCCAAGAGGAAAAGCGATTGAATCGGCTAAGGAAGTCCGAACCATCACTGACTTTGGTTGCGAAGGTTTGGGTTAATCTGACCTCAGGATCTCCCACAAGTAAATCATTTGAGAGGTGAGGTGTTGAACAAATCTCTGGTTCCCACAGGAATTCTGGTCCTGAAAGCCAGAACGTTGACAATATGTCTGAAGCGTAAAGGCCTCTGGAGGCATGATCAGTGGGATTCTTAGATGTGTTGACATAATACCACTGGCTTACATCTGTGATTGTCTTGATTAACTGTACACGATTTGCAACAAACACATGAAATCTGGATGCTTCGTTTTTAACATACGCCAACACAACCTGGGAATCAGTCGAAAAGAATTCCTGATTGATCTTCATCTCCAGTTCGGTCTTTAACATAGCACTTATTCTGGCTGAAACTACAGCAGCAGAAAATTCCAATCTTGGAATACTTAGAATCTTTGTGGGTGCAACCCTAGCCTTGGCCATTACTAGACTGCAGTGTACATCATCCTTGTCATTTTTGAACCTAAGGTAAGAGCATGCACCATACCCCACATTACGCGCGTCTGAGAAGTGGTGTAATTCTACCCTAATGATGGTACCAAAGGATGGTGGGTGGTAACATCTCGGAATGCTAATGTCCCTCAGCTTCTGAAGACTACTTTTCCACTTCTCCCACCCTGGGATTATGTCCTCTGGAGGGGTTCATCCCAGCTTATGTTTCTATGACAGAGCTCCTGAAGAATTATCTTTCCTTTCAGAAGAAAAGGGGAAACGAACCCGAGAGGATCATACAAAGAAGCAGTAACCGACAGGATTCCACGACGAGTTAAAGGGTGATCTTTCATTTTGACGTCGAATCGAAACGTATCGTCTTCCACAGCCCATTGAATGCCAAGAACGCATCCTGTCGCTCCAGGATTGAGATTGAGTGGTTCGGTGGGCATTGCCCATTCAGATGGATCTACACAATGTAAGGCTTCTGCTTCATTTGATCTGAACTTATGAAGATGTAAGCCTCCACGCTTGCATAATGCTTGGGCTTCCATGATTAGCTTCTCAGCTTTCTGAATCGAAGGTACCGACATCAAGCCATCATCCACGTAGAAGTTTTTTCTGAATGAATGATGAAGCTGAAGGATACTCTGACTTGTATTGTTCTGCCAAGTACTTAAAGCCAAAATTGGCACATCCAGGAGACTACGCTGTGCCGAAAAGATGCACAGCCATTCTGTATTCTTGCGGCTCACTTCCCAGATCTCCGTCTTCCCACCATAAGAATCTCAGGTAATTTCTTTCCTTAGGGGGAACAAAGAATTGATGGAACATCTTTTCGATGTCGCATGTCACAGCGACGGTTTCTCTCCTAAAGCGGCTAAGGACTCCCACCAGAGAGTTAATCAAGTCTGGGCCAGTAAGAAGTGTGTCATTTAGGGAAACACCACGAAACTTTGCAGAGCAATCGAACACCACCCTCAACTTGTCAGGCCTTTGAGGGTGGAGAACACCGTGATGGGGTATGTACCACGCTATTTCTTCCTCAGAAAGCATAGGAGCTGGTTCTGCTTCTCCCTTGTTGAACATTTCTTCCATGAAGGTCTTGTAACTTTCATAATACTGTTGGTTGTTCTTCAGTCTTTTCTTTAGGTGTTGCAGTCGTGCCATTGCAAGCTTCTTGTTGTTGGGCAGTAAAGGAGCACTGCAACTCCTGAAGGGAAGGGGCAACTGATAATGTCCATCCTCTTTTTGCTGAACGTTGTCACTGAGAAGGCGTATGAACCGAATGTCTTCTTGAGACACGTGTTTGTCCTCAGGATGCCTCAATTTCATTGAAATCTGACTCCAACACCTTTAGGACATCGTTTGCAGATGGGACTAACACTTCCTTCACTGAAAGTTGATGCACAAAACTTTGATTACCTTGTCTGTCGAGATGAGGATTACAAAGGCCTATGATGCTCCATCCAATATTTGTTTTCTGTGCAAAGGGCTCGTCGTCACCACCCGTGATAACCTCTAAAGGAGCTAAGGCTGAAGGACAATCGTAACCGATCAACATCCCTATGTCACAGCTCTGAAGAGGAGGCATCTCATGGGCTATGCGCTTGAGGTGAGGCCACTGCAAGGCAGTCTTCTTGGTTGGTATGTAAGATCTGTCCACAGGAATAAAATCGCAAGTATAGGCTTGTGGAACCTGAATGTATTTCTTACCCTGGAGTCCTCTGACCTTTAGGCCTCTAATCTTGTGACTTGTGGTAAGTGTATCGGTAGTAGTCATGGTACTAAGCTTCAACTTCACTTCCTCACAGTTTACGTGTAGCTCCTCAAGGAAGTCTTTCATAATGAAAGTCGTATCGCTTTGAGTATCCTATAGCGCATATGTGAGAATTTCATTTTGCGGCTCCTCTGCAACGGAGATGAAGACGGGAACGATACTAGAGGTTGCAGTAACATGTTGGGTCAGGGCATGAGACATAACTGTTTGTGTTTCTTGATTTGAATGTTCTACTTCAGGATTTGATCTCAGTGTCCTTACATTGTTTTTATCTCGATCTTCATGTAAGCATGTTGGGTGGCTTAGGCTGGACTTACCACACTTGTGTCGTCTTTTGCAGTTTTTGGTGATGTGCCCCTTCTTCAAACATCCAAAACAGAGGTGGTTCTCCCGAATAAAAGATATTTTGTCATCTATGGATCTTACTGCAAAGTTGGGACATTTAACAATGTTGTGGGCTTTACTCTGGCAAACAGGACATTGTAATTCTTGTTGAAATTCTGGTCTCTGGTGTGTTGCACCCTTAACTTGAACTCTTGTATGGAAAGCCTTGGCTCTTTTGGGGTATCTCTCGTCAGAAGCCTTGACGCTCATCAGAAGCGAAGAGGTAACAGGGTTACATACTAACTTAGATTCTCTTTGCAGAAACTCTGAGAATCGTTTAAAATTTGGGAAGTCCCCCGACGAGTCCAACTCTTCAACCACAATCTTATTCCAGTTTCTCACAATCCAAGTGGGTAATTTCTTGAGTAGTTTGTAATTCTCCTCGCAGTCGTTTAGAATGGTTAAACCCCTCACATGTGGGATGGCTTAAACCCTGTAGAAAATCACTCACGCAGGGCTGGTGGGCCATGGCTTCTACACAGCCCTGTTCCAGGCTCCCTTATATGTATCTTCTGAAAATCACTAAACTCACCTGTCCAGGGTTTTCTCTTTTCACCCTCTGGAATTGATTTACGGTCAATGAGTGTCGAAACGGACAATTTCCAATCAATGAATTTCAAAGGATCACCACTGAAGGTCGCTGGCTCTGGAATAGGCAGTCGACTTTTATACTTAGAGAGTTCACTAGTGCTTGGACTCTGGACAATTTCAGAAGGCTGTGGATGAAATGACTTTCAAGCTGAGGTTTGATGTCAGCTTCATGTTCTCGTCCCTCCGGGAACTCTTCAGCATAGCTCTCGACATCATTGTATGCCCTTCTGAGAACCTTCCATTCAGGCTCCAGCTTTGTTCTTATTCTTATGCTTTGATCTCTGTTAGCATTTTAGCTTCTCTCAGTTTCCAGTCATTCTCCATTTGGCGTAATGAATCCTTTGCAACTGCCTTTCTGGCCTTCTTACTGGAAACCTTGAAGGAAATCCATGACTGGAATTCTGCATCTGGCGACTCTGAGACCATAGCATTTGTGTTCGTACAACCAAAGATGGATTCAAACTCGTCTTTGTTTAGTATTTGTCTAACTCTCTCCTTCACAAGCTTTTCATTATGGCTCTGATCAATTGTTTCCAATCGTCTGCTCACCAAATCACAGATTTCGGCAGTTAGTGTAGTACACGCATCAATCCCTTTATAACAATATCTGGAGTTACAGTCTGATTACGTAACAAGGGGGCGTAACACTGGCTAACTGCGTCAAGTTTGCACTGGATGTGTCTTTGGAGATTGCCAAGATCTTGCAGTGAGCACAGGGTTTGTAATTTAGACCTAGTTTCCTTGGCCGTCTGTTTCCAAGAGTCATAAGCCTTGTAAAAGGCTTTCTCATGTTTCTTTGCCTGTTGACTCTGCATTTCTAGGCCCTTCTCTGTCAAACTTCCCTTGCGTGAACTTGACCTGACAGGTTGCTCTCTTAGTTCTTGCAGTTCTTCTGCAGGGGTAAGCATTTGACCTACTGGTACTGTTGATTGCTCAGCTGTGTCTTCCATTAGATGTTTGTTTTCACTGTCAAAGAGCTGTGACTCACTCGCATCAGACATCTATGGTTTAAACGCTTAAAGATTTAGCAGCCAGCAATAAGGCAAATTTCCTGTTCAACACACAGACATATACATTGTATGCATGCAGTGACTACACCATAACATAACATTAACATAGGATATAATCTGTAGGTTCTGTGAATTTGTGAACTGTGAAACAAAATATAAAAGTCAATGACTTAAGATCTTTATGTTTCTCACTGTGTGTTCACCCAAATATTAGGTGGTGTCTCTTTAAATATTTTAGTTTCAACACAGTCTCACAAGGAAGATGATAATGTATCTGCAGCTTATTTCTTTTATCTTCCCCTTTCCGGAGCTTACTCTTAGCGCACCATGTGTTGTTGTCGACTTATCACTGATGTGTGCAAATGGTTCCTCGTTTACCATCGGACATCATAATCAGTCTCTTGCTCAGACGATGCAATCATGAAACAGCAGCAATGTTATGAAAGCCTCCGATGCAGCGGCACGTCTCACTCGCGCGAAGAAACAGCAGCGATGTTGTGAAAACCTCAGATGTAGCGTCGCGTCATCCACTCGTTGGAACAGCAGCGTTGCGATATAACCAGATGCAGCCTCCCGTCGCACTCGCACGACGAAGTAGCAGCGGAGAGTTTTACTGTAGCGGCCCCTTTGGCACGTCCAAGATATAAAGCAGAGAGTCTTGACGGGTGTTTGCAGTTTTATTAAGCTTTGTGCAATAAACTTAAATAATGCCGTGATTATTTTACTCCTTTACATCACAGCACTTCAATGCACCATGCTCAGCCTTATCCATACTGCATCCTTTATCACCGTAAAACTATACAAAAGAAACATAACAGAAATTAAACTCCAGCAGTATGTATGCAGTATGTGACAATATAAACTTAACAGCATTAAACAGCGTGATGCACTCAAACAGGATTACTTTTCCACAAAATAAGAAGTAAACACAACAGCATGAAATACATTATAAATTTAACATACCTCGTCCCGCTATTGCCAAGAAATAAGGGGGGCTAAACACAATTTCCCGATATAATAAACTTTAAATGCTGCT
>NW_026129462.1:663351-731930 GCF_022985175.1 Labeo rohita | reverse complement strand
ACTTGCCCCTGCAACCTTAATCCCATCTTAAGTAGCCCCCAGCTCTGCCACCAGGCAGTCCAGTGCAACTTTGACGAAACACTTGTAAATATCGGATCTGCAGCCATTTCCCTGGAGTCTTGTCAAGTGGGGGTAGTACAACCTGCCATCACCGCCAGTACTTCTTCATTCTCTGGGTGGACTACTAAAGAACTGTGTGCTGCCCAAGCAGCTGATCCTGATATTGCTCCCATCAAGAGGTGGATGAAGGAAAGCGAGGAACGACTCTCCTGGGAAGATGTGTCACCCTGCGGCCCAGCAACGAAAGCTTACTGGAGTCAGTGGCAAAGACTTTACCTAAAGGATGACATTCTAGTACGACGTTACTACCTGAATGAGGGCCCTGAGTTTTACCCCCAGATTGTCCTGCCGCAAGTTTTCAGGAAAAGTGTCATGCACCAGATGCACGAGGGGCCAGTGGGTGGACATTTTGGGGTGGAGCGAACGCTGTCCCGGCTGCAGACCAGATATTACTGGTACAAAATGCGAGAAGATGTTTCACTTTGGTGTCGCACATGCACCAGCTGTGCTGCAAAGGCTCGACCATTAAAAAGGCCTCAAGCACCCATGGGTACCGTGCGAGTGGGTGCCCCCATGGAAAGGATTGCTGTTGATCTGATGGGCCCCATGAATGAAACAGAACGCTTCAATCGTTACATTCTCGTAGTACAAGATTATTTCACCAAATGGGTGGAAGCATACCCCCTGCCCAATGACCAGGCTGTTACTGTGGCAGAGATTATAGTATCTGAATGGGTCTGCCGTTATGGGGCACCACTTACCCTCCATAGTGACCAGGGCACCAATTTTGAATCGGAGGTCTTCCAAACAATGTGTGAGCTGCTTGACATTGACAAGACCCGTACAACACCTTTCCGGCCACAGTCAGATGGCCAGGTCGAGAGATTCAATGCCACTCTACAGAAAATCCTAGCCACGACCTCTGAGCGATGTCATTGGGAATGGGACCTTATGGTTCCCTACGCTGTGATGGCTTACCGAGCAACCAAGCACAGTTCGACTGGATTTACCCCAAACATGATGCTCTTTGGGCGAGAGATAACAGAGCCTATTGACCTGGTCGCAGGAATGCCCCCCGACGACACACTGACTCAATCAATCCCACAATATGTGGTGCAGATGAGAGAAAGGCTGGAGTTGGCACATCAGGTTGCAAGGGACGCGCTAGGCCAATCAGTGGAGCGTGCTAAAAAGCAGTACGACAAGAGAGCAGCCAGGACACGCTACAAGGTCGGTGATGCGGTGTGGTACCTTGTCAAGGGAACCAAGCGAGTGAAAAACAAAATCAGGAAGTTTCTCCCCAACTACGATGGTCTTTACTTTATCCTGGGACATCTGGATGATTTAGTGTACCGGATCCAGAGAAACCCAAGGACCAAAGTAAAAGTCGTTCACCATGACAAACTCAAACCTTACCATTCTCGGCAACCCCTGGAGAACAGCTGGGTGTTTAAAGACTCAGAAGTTTGGCAACCTCAGGAAGTTCCTGCCCCAAACCTGGAAGCCGATGGAGCTGAACTTGACATGGATCTGTCTTGTCTCTTCACGGAGGAAACCGGAAATTCCGGTGACCCAGACAGCATGCCTCTCATGGATGATACCAGTGTGCCAATGACAGAGCAGGAAACAGAGAATGTTCAGTGGAGAGAAGGTAGCACGGTGCAACAGGATTTAACAGGGACTGTTAACGGCCAAATGAGGGGTAGGCCGCAACGAGCCAGGAGACCTCCAAGGAGGTTTGGAGACTGGACTAATTGACTAAGGACTTAAAAAAAAAAGAAAGAACGCTTTGTTGACAATTTGTTATTGTTCCACTGTTGTTCAAAAAAAAAAAAAAAAAGACTGATGCATGTCATGTTGTGGGAAATATTCGTTTGCATGATGTTTCTTTTTGTAACCCGGGTGGATTTTGTTGTTTACCATTTTGTTGTTAAGAAAACAAGCCAAGTGTATACTTAATTAAGCCTGATTGTTTCGCTTGTATGCAATGGCTGTTATTAACCTCATTCCCTTATGCAGGCCAGTAGTGGAGAAGTGACGTCACTGGTTCAGCTTGGTTGACCAATCGGCGGAAAGGGGCGTCTCGTGACCACCCACATGTGGAAAGCGAATTTTGAAGTCGTTTGTCGGTTTTCTACCACTGAATCAAAAAACGAAACTGAACAAACGAAAAAAAAAAAAAAATGAATAAGGGAGCCATTTTCTTGTTTCTGATTATTTCATTTCAAATTGAAAAACAAATGATCAAAATGTACACAGACCCCAAACCCCACATTACACATTACAATTGTGACTCACCGGAGACAGTAACATTGAATCTGTATGTGGTGTGTGTCGTGTCGCTGCTGGTTGCTTTATAAAAGTCCAGAGTCTGTGGTTCTGGTGTTTGTGATGGTCAGCGATCCAGTCTGATGATCCAGCTTCAGTCTGTCTCTGAATCTCCCATCAAGAACATCATATGTTGAGAATCTTTCAGACATTTTATCAATTTGAGCTATTAGAGTGGATGCCCAAATGTCCATGTAATCACATCTTTTGTCTGTAGTTCAGTGTTAGTCTGTAGAGTGACTCAATCTCCCTCCATCACTGGCACTGACTTCTCTGCATCTGAATCAGCAAACACACGTGAAAAACAAATAAAAACAGGGTTTGTCACAGATTAAGACTTTTTAAAAAACTGTATCTTTGTGGTGATTTTGAATAAAAATCATTTGCCAATGCAGGAACTGAAGTTGATCATACAAAAAAAACACTTCAGATGAGAATCACGTCACTGAAACTAAAACTGTTTTGCTGCTGTTGGAGCTTCAGTGTTTTTATACAAAGGACATTTAGAAAGACATAAACATTTAAAAAACATATTTCAAACTCACCAACCAGATGCCACAAACACAAACAGAACCCAAATCGGTGAAACATCTTCAACACAGTTTCAATCCGCAAATGTGAAGAGACAAGCTCTTGTAAACTGATTCAGTAATGAAAAGACAGATGAGCTGATGTAAGGCTGATCTGTAGTAAAGTGATGTGAACTCCAGCTATATAACTGCCTATGTATTCAGTGTTGATGTGTGTGCCCATACTGCTCTTTTGAGCTAGAGTAGGCCACAGCTTCCTGTAGACAAATGGCGTCATTTTCAACAGAAATAAACTTACCCATAACATGTTAAAGGTATTAAAGCAGCCGTTTGATCCTGAGAGTGTTTGGCTCTGCTCACTCCTGTAACTGTCTTCAGCTCATTATAGTTCATTTTTTTATCAAATGTCTCAAATGTTTCTCCTCTCAGACTGATTTCATAGTTTCTCTAATGGCTTTATGGATCATGAACAGATCACCAACTATAACTGTGTTTTTAAAGTAGTTCTCTCATATTCAGGTGTTTGTGTGGAGTGCAAGTCAGAATGTTTGGTTCATACAAACAGGAGAGAAAATTAATCCTACAACCTGCTGACAGATACCTTGACCTCATTCATCTAATAAACACGCTAACGTCAGTGTTGTTTGTCAAGCCAACAGATCAAACCACATTGGTTATAAATATATCAGAACACGGCATGTTTAACTTTGAGCACACTACAATGTATTGCATTTATCAGTGTTGCTACTACTAGTTAAAAGGTGAATGTTCATGAGAAGCCTATTCTGTAAATTTGTGAGTTCACCTTGGTCTTTTCTTCTGAACAAGTGTGGAAGCCTAGATTCATGTTTTCTGATATTTATGTTTAGGGTTGTGCCGATAGACGATAGTATAGAGCTCGGGAGTTTACGTCACTGCGCATTGCATTCTGGGTAGTCGCTGCCATGTTATAGGACACGCTAAATAGCGTACAATGACAATACATACAAATCACTAGAGGAAAAAACGACTGTATTTGCGTTAATAATTTTAAGAGCTGCTTGCACTTGCTTAGAATAAATGTACTAATATTTGAATCCATTGCGTTCATTCGAGCACTCAGTCGTGTGGCCAGAACACGACACATACACACTCACAGAAATCATACCGCCCCCTTCTATTGTACCACATACAGTAAGTGCCCTGCGAACTCGAAATATTCCACCCTGATTACAGTTCGAAGACAGCGGATATGTTTCCTTCAATGAGCATTAAAGTGTACAAGACATGAATTTAAATGGCATTTATTTACAGGGGTATATTGTGTCACACATGTCTAAGTTTCGTCTGTGTGTGAAGACTATGCAGGTGGTGGCGTACCGCAAATCCAAGAATGAATATTCCTAAGTAAACTTAAACCGATTTCCACTGCTCAGGGAGTGGGGAGCAATTAACATTGTTCAGGGACCATGTTAATCGCAACACAGTTCAGTCATGGACTAGCTGGTTGTCTGAATCAGGTTAAATAAGAGAGCCATGCGATATATGCAGAGTGACAGTATGTGAGGAATGGAATTGAGAAACGCTGATGTATTTAATCATATGTCATATCGTCCTAATTTCATTGAGGGATAAAGTTCAATAAGTTTTACTGGACTTAAATTGAACAAATACACAATTTCTTACAAAGAGCTGCTGAACAGTAACGTTTAATCACATGAGTTGCTTTATGAACAAGGACAGTGATCACAACGAGCCATATCACAAATTAAATTACATTTCCAAACGTGTTATTCATAGCGTAAGCACTTACAAATTCAAGTGGATCGGAAATTGTAAAACTGTAATAAATAATAAATACAAACGACAAAGCCAGATTTTTAAGTTGTTTATTTTCATTGAGCTGCTTTCGCCATTGTGTTGTTTTAAGCTGAAAAGCATAAAATTGCGCTTCATTTTAGATCCGTTCTTCACTCCGGTCATGACAGCAGACATGGCAGTTCATGTCACAGCAAGCGTTCTCCATTCTAATGTGTTTTTAAATAAACAATATAAATTTTAACATCTACCTCCACTATGACTGTAGCGTCCGTGTCCGAATGTCCCAGAATACCGTGCGTTGCTGACGTCAAACATCCATTCTCTATTGTCGGGTTTCATCGGGGGCTCGGGTGTAGTGATGGGAAGTTCGGATCATTTTACCGACTCAGACCTTTGAATCTTTTTTCGAGTCATTTCGTTCATTTTAGCAAAATATAATTAAAATGTTACCTGTTACCTCCCTAACACATCTACTGTTTACACAAACACACTTAAAACATAACAAAACTATAATGCTATAAGAAACAGAAAATATTAATTCAATGTTTAGCTGGGTCTTTAGTCTATGATTCGCTCACCTCGCCTCTTATCTGACAAGTTTTCGGGTTTGAGTCGTTCGTTCATCACCTGACAGCTCAATTAGCTAACCAACGCAGTCTGAGCCGGAAAGAGAATTGATTAGTTCATCTCTCGAGTCTTCGGGTTTGAGTCGTTCGTTCATCACGTGACAGCCCCATAAGCTTAACCTATGCAGTCTGAGCCGGAAAGAGAACTGATTAGTTAATCTCTGGAGTCTTTGGGTTAGAGTCGTTCGTTCATCACGTGACAGCCCCATAAGGTGAACAAACAACTCTAAAAACCCGAAGATTCGAAACAGCTGAACTAATTCCAGTACAGAACCTAATAGGATGTTGCGCATGCGCGACTGAACGAATCACTCCGCGAGATGACTCGTTCGTCCCGAGTCACATTAAAGATTCGTTCAAAGTGAACAAATCGTTATATGCATCTTTGTTGAAAGCTGTCCCTGCTGGTTTGGTGCAGTTAATTAAAGGTGCATTGTGTTATTTTCCTGTCATACCAAGATTAGGTAATATGATTATCTCAGGTGTAAATTTTACAGACCAGAGCTGTAAAAATAAGGTTTTATGAACACTAGTAAATACACAGACTTTCCCTTCTAAAGTAAAGAAGAGAACTCTTGTTTTTGATTTTCCAGAAGATAAAGTAGTTCAAATTAGAACAAGATTTCTCTCTTTTCCACTTTTACCGAAGGTAAAAGAAGTTCATTTTAAAATTATTAATGATATTTATCCCTGTAATGAGTTTCTCAGACATAGATTTAATATGGATTGTAATGAATGCACTTTTTGTGAAGCAGACATAGAGTCATTGGAACATTTATTTTATTTATGTAAATTCTCTAAGAAACTCTGGGATGACATCTCTACTTGGTTAAGTCTGAAATATGTGATACCTGACTTTGATTTTAAAATTGTAAAATATTTGTCCTTTTGTCGGAATTCTGTTGAATTTTTGGTGAATAATATTGTGATTTTGGCAAATTATTTTATTTTTAAAACTTATGCGTCATAAAAAAAGCCCTTAAACTATGTAATCTTTTGAAGGTATTTTTTGGTGATTAAGCCCTTTGTATTGTTTTATTTCTATATTTACTATTTAAAGTGAACAAATCGTTCAAGAACGACCCATCACTATTCGGGTGGTGAGCATGCAATCTGTAACCTTAGTTGCGTGCAGTAGCTGATGCTCACGAAAGCGTGCAAAAGCTTATGCGCCCTGTTTTTCCGGTTTTACTTAAATTGATCCCGTTCAGCAAGGAGAGGAGAGGATGGAAAAGGGGGGGCACAGTAACTCGTTTACACAATAATTCATGTGCTTCCTCCTCTTCCTCTTCTTCTTCTTCTTCTTCTTCTTCTTCTTCTAATGTTTTATGGCGGTTTTGGCAAACCAACGTAAAAGGTGCATTACCGCCACCTACTGATCAGGAGTGTGGAGTGTACATGGATTAGAAAGAAGAAAGGATGGGGAAGAGAATTAAAAATAAATAAATAAATAAATAAATACCACTAATTACCACAAACTCATATTCTTGCCATATTACCTGTCTTTTTTAAATAATTAAACAATTCCTCATTAATTATTGAACGTAATTGTCTATTTCCTAATAAAGTCTTGAGAGATACTTTATCAAATCCCAACAGTCCTAATTTTTGTTCAAGTTGATGCCTTTCTCTATCATATGCTTCACATTCTATTAAAATATGCTTAACTGTTTCTGGATTCCCACATTTATCACATCTGCCAGTTTCATGTTTCCCTATTTTGTGCAAATTGTAATTTAACGCTGAATGTCCAATTCTCATTCTTGTTATGACAACATCTTTCTTCCTGCTGCCACATCTCATTCTCTCCTCTCCAACGCACTCCTGAATCTGATGAAGATGCCTTCCTTTTGTTCCACTATCCCATAACTTTTGCCATATCTTTCTTACTTCAATTGATATTATCCTCTTGATTTCAGATTTGCTAATTGCTGTCTTAATTTCAATAAATGAATGCTTCAAAGCTATCTTAGCCAGACAATCCACTTCCTCATTTCCCTCCACCCCAGCATGAGCCGGAACCCATAAGAAGTTTACCATTATCCCTAGCTGCCGTATTCTATACAGGCATTGTAATACCTCATATAACAAATCTTGCCGAGCTACAGATTTTCCACTCAACAGACTTGTTAGTGCAGACATTGAATCTGTACATATTACACTATAAGAGGGCTGTATTTCCTCAATCCATTGCAACACTAAAATAATTGCTAATAATTCTGTCGTAAATACAGATATATGATCTGACACTCTTTTGGCTATCTTTGTCATAAATTCAGGAATATATACTGCTGCTGCTGTTCTACCTGATTCAGGATCCTTTGACCCGTCTGTAAATATCTGTAGCTTTGAGTAATATGTTTGACTTAAATACTGTTGAACTACTATATTTATTGGAATGGTTTTCTCCTTATTGCTTATTTCTTTTTGGATTTGTAAGTCAACCAAAGGCATCGGAAACATCCAAGGGGGTACCACTGGGATAGCTACAGATGAAGTAATTTCACATTTATTCAACCCCAATCTATCGGCCTCCTTCTTTACTGTCCAACCAAAGCTCACTAACTCTTTATACTCATATTCCCAGCAGTTTTTCAAAAGATTTTTAACTGGATGGTGTTCTGAGTGACCCTTTCCTCCTGCCCAGTACCTCATCCTCAACTGTATCCTGCGAAGTTCTAAAGGCATTTCTCCCATCTCTACCTGTGAAGCAGATACTGGAGAGGTTCTAAAAGCTCCACTACATAAACGCAGAGCCTGTGATTGTACTATTTCAACTTTTTTAAGCAAGGTTTTACTCGCAGAACAATATACTATACTGCCATAGTCTATACTTGCTCTTATTACTGCACTATATACTCTTTTCAGTGATTGTGAACTTGCTCCCCAGTCAACACCCGCTAAACATCTTAACACATTAATCCCTTTTTTGCATTTTTCAATTAATTTCTGAATATTAATTCGAAAATTTAGTTTTGAATCCATCCACATACCCAAGAATCTGACTACATTCACTTGCTCTAACTGATGACCATACATTCTAATGCTCAAACTTGGATTATTCTTCTTATTTGAGAAACAAATTACCTGAGTTTTTTCCACTGAAAACCGAAACCCCCACATCTTAGCCCAGCCCTCTACCCCATTCACCGCACTTTGCATTTTGTTTTCAACAAATGAAACGTTCTGTCCCTTTTTCCAAAGTGCACCATCATCTGCATATAGTGATCTACCAATTCCACTATCAATTCCGGAAAAAACATCATTGATCATCAAGTTGAATAAAATAGGGCTACTTACACTCCCTTGCGGAGTTCCATTCTCTATCGGATATGTTTGAGAATACTCCGTTCCTACTCTAACTTGAATTGTTCTTCCAAACAAAAAATTTAAAATCCAATTATACATTCTTCCATTAATTCCCATTTTTTCTAATTTCATTAGTAGCCCCTTTTTCCACAACATATCATAAGCTTTTTCTACGTCAAAAAAGACCCCCACTAACACTTCCTTCTTGATTTGAGCTTTTCTTATTTCGTTTTCCAGATACACTATAGAATCCATAGTACTTCGTCCCTTTCGAAATCCACTTTGATATGCTGAAAAAATATTCCTGCTCTCTATTACATATACTAATCTATTCATGACCATACGCTCCATTAGTTTGCATAGATTGGATGTTAGAGCAATAGGTCTATAATTACTGGCCTTAGAGTGATCTTTTCCTGGCTTTGTAATCGGCACAATTATTCCATGCTTCCAATCCACCGGTAGGGTTCCTGTTTTCCAAACTTTATTAAAAAGACTTAACACCACATTTAACGAGACGTCTGATAAATGTTTAATCATCTCATAACATATTTCATCCTTGCCTGGAGTTGTCTGTTTTACTCCCGCAATAGCTCTCTTCAGTTTGTACAACGTGAAGTCTAAGTCTAGTGTGCTACCTGTAACACTCTTTTTCTCTAATATATGAATGTTTTCTCTCACCTTTTCCTCCCTATACTTCCTCATATTATCCGAGATATTCGAACTACTATGTACCATTACAAATGCTTTCGCTAGCATCTCAGCTTTGTCTTTATCAGAAACTGCAATTTTATCAGTATTTACTAACACTGGAATATTATTGTTTCTCTGAATGCCTCCCATTTTCCTGATCATACCCCATAACTCATTAATATCCATTTCTTCCCCAACTCTGTTACAAAACTTTCTCCAGTATATTCTTTTTGCTGTTCTAATTTCTCTCCTCACCACTGCTTGAGCTCTCTTGTAATTAATATAATCCTCAAACTGTAGCGATTTTCTTGCTTTCTTAATCGCCCTGTTTCTATGGACAACTGCTTTACTACATACTTCATTCCACCATGGTACTGCTTTCCTACTGCTTGTATACTTCTTTTTACCTATTACTTCCTCTGCTGTACTTCTCAATATTCCACTAACTTTCTTACTTAGATCTTCAATATCTTCACTTGTTACGTTAACAACTACCATTTTATTATGACATAATTTAGTGAAAAGTTCCCAGTTAGCGGACTTGAATTTCCACCGAGGGTTTCTTTCTACCTTTGTTTGAATTATTTCCACACCTATTTGACACCATATAGGATAATGATCACTTCCAGTGGTACTTTGCCTAATCACCTTCCATACAGTTTTACCAGCTAAGCTATCAGACACTAAAGTAATATCCAAAGCTGAGTGACGCCCATTAGAGATGTCTAATCTAGTAATGCTTCCGTCATTGATGCATACCAACTGGCCCCAATCAAGCAATTCTTCCACAACTAACCCATTATAATCATTCTTACTACTCCCCCACAGGGTGTTATGTGCATTGAAGTCCCTACACCAAACCACTTTATTACTACTAGTTCCTTGTATATTTTCCAGCACACTCTTACTTAATTTTCCACAAGGGTTATAGAAATTAATTATTTCTATACTATACTTCCCTTCCCAAACTTCAATCATCACCACCTCATGATCAGCAACCTCCCCAACATTTCTGTATCCAATCCCTTGTTTGATAAATGTTGCAACTCCTCCACCATTCCCTTGTTCCCTATCTCTTCTAATCACCACATACCCTTGTAAATTAAAATTCATCTGAGGTTTTAACCAAGTTTCCTGAATACAAATTATATCCGGTTTATTTTCAAGATTAGAAATATACTTTTTGAATTCTTGCCCATTAGCAATTAAACTTCTTGCATTCCATTGAAATATTGTAAGCACCATCATGAGCCACCACATCCTGTTTGAGAATTTGATGTTTGCATCTTTAACTTGTCATTAATCATTTCCACTGAAATGCCCTCTATCTCTAGGTACTTTTCAGCCGCTTTGACTATAATTTTGATTCTCTCTGTCCGGCTCTCCGTTTGAGCAGAGCAATTCACGACTTCAGCCATAAACGCAACAAATGCCACTTTATCATAAATCCTTATATTCTCTTTGGATGTTTCTTGCACTTTATCAATTCTTTGCTTAGATGTTACCTTTCTGCTTCCTTCTTGCTCTGGGGGTTTTCCCACTTTCTTTAGTGCCTCAGAATATGACAGTCCCTCCTCTACTCTGACAGTCTGAACTTGTGCTGCATGCTTCCTTACTCTACACCCTCCATAACCCACACTATGTTCTTCTCCACAATTGCAACACTTTGGGTTAACTCCTTGTCCGCACTTGCCGTATTCATGCTCCCCACCACACCTAGCACATCGTTGTTTACCCCTACATACAGCCGCAACATGACCATACTTTTGGCATTTGAAGCATCTTAACGGAGGAGGCACATAAGGTCTGACCGAGTAACTAATAAATCCTAGAAATACTTTGTCCGGTAATTTTTCCTCATCAAAGTGAATCATTACTGAAAGGCTATCAACCTTTTCTTTATTTCTGATGAATTTCAGTCTTTTAACATCAATTACTGCAGCCCCAGTCAGACTTTTCTTGATCTTTTCTACTGTTACATCAGTTGGGATACCGGTTATTACTCCCTTAACCCATTTCTTTTCTTCCGGGATCAAGCAGATCACTTTTTGTCCACTAATCGATTTTATTCCTAGTGCCGCTTTTTGTTGCCTACTGTCCTTACAGTATAGGATTAGTCTGCCATCCCTCAATTTCTTGACACTCTCTATTATTCCAATCGATTCTTTAATTACCTTAGACAGTTTCAGTGGATTAATCATCTTAACTGACTCATCAGCAAATTTCAACATTACCTTAAACTCTTCTTTCCTTCTTCTTACCAGATGACTTTCATTTTCACTGTCTGTTTCAGAATAATTACTCCAGATTTTCTTTCTTTTCCGATTTTCTACTAAACTCCATTCATTATTCTTACTCCCTCCTTTGTCCGCGCCAAACATTTCATCCTCCATTTCTGGATCCTTTCCGGACTCTACGTCACTTCTTACCATGCACACTCCAGTCACAGATCAGCTGTTGCCAAAAACCGCCCCTTTCCGTGCAACTCCTCCCTTCTTCTGCTTCTTCTTCTTCTTCTTCTGCTTGTTTTATGGCGGATCACAGACTTATAAGTGCATTACCGCCACCTATCTCTCAAATGGACTATTGACACTATAACTACAAAATTCCTGATTATCCTACCAACCCACATACAACCCTACTTGATTCTTATACCCGTTCAGAGTCTTCATAGAGCTTCATCCGGCTCTATTCTTAATTGAAAACTGCTCTCCCTTATTCTCTAGTTTGTCCTTCAACTCATTTCTTTCAACAGTATATTTCCTAGAGTACATTATAACATGTTTTATAACTGTTTCATTAACGTCACATACCTCACACAGCCCTGTTGGATGTTTGCTTATTAAAAGGAATTAACTATTCAACCTCGTATGCCCCAATCGTATTCACGTGTTTCAACGGTTTACTACCTGTATAACGGTATATAACGCCGAGCGCCCCCTGCTGGAAGAACCGAGAGGAGAAACATTTACAGACTGGGATGACGCTCTTCCACTGCCACCCTACATCGCACAAGTTTTTTCTTCTTAATATTTTCTTTTAAATACATTTACACTTTGTGTTATATGGCATTGCATTACAAATAAAAACTAGTAAGCACTGCTGCGAGAATGTTTGTAAAACAGCTGCTGAGGGAGTGACGGTGAATTTGACATTTTTCTATCTTCAGCAATCACTCTCTGGATATTCTTTTCCTTGTATGGAAAGCCGTGGGAGTTTCTTTGCAATCTGAGCTAAACTTAACGCAAAAATCATATTTTCTGCAGTCTCGATCCCGTTCACCTAACTGTAACGCTTTCACTACATTAATGTACATTATTTAGTAGATAAATATTGTAATATATATATATATATAGCCGTAACAGAAAAAGATTCGAATTCCTGACGACTCGTTCAGGCAAATGTGAGCCGACACACTTTTTTTTTTTTTTTTGATAGACAGTAACTTTATTTATTGTGCACTGTCGGCTTCACAACTTTTCAGATAGTTTATGTTCACATACAGCTACATGACAAACCATATGAAAGATCATATTTGAAAAGGCATATAGGAGCACTTTAAAATATACTTCGTTTGTTTTCCTCCAGAGGGCGCTCGACCTAATAAAAGTAATAAAACATTGAGAGACTTGAACCTTAGAGAAACCTTTATTAATAATTGCAGGCAGATACACAGATAGCAGTAATGAAGTAAGTTGTGTCTTATTCGATGAAAATAGAAATAATAAGGTCTTTTAAATTGGATTTTAATTTTTAAAAATAGTTACTATGACAAAAACACTACAAGATCAAAAATGACTTTTAAAGTTCAGCATCCAGCTTTAGATTTCACTTGTTTCTGAAAAAGATGAATATATATATATAAAGCCATAAATTTATAATCTCACAAATATTTATATATATCCAAAAACGCTTTGTGAGAAATGACATAAATTACATACCTGATGTGTGAATATGTGCTTGATCCTGTTCAGCTCTTCTGGATCTGATGTCATAAACCAGAATAATAACAGTAGCCACACCCACCAGAGCAGAGAGGACCAATCGGATCACAGCTTCAGTAGAACCACAACAGTGAACAGAGTCTGAGGAATAAAAACATTAAACTGAGACCAGCTCAGTCAATAAACGCTAATATCAACTCTAATATCAGCGCTGGCGCACCTGAACATGTGTGACAGAGTTTGTTGATGTCCAGATGTTGAGTCTGATTTCTGATGGGATTGTTGAGCACACAACTGTAGATGTTTTTATCCTCATATTCCACCTCCAGAGGTAGAGAGAGACTGATGCTGAGATCAGACACACTGATGATGCTGGACAATAAACTAATTCCTTTGAACCAGGAGAGAGTCACATTACTCACATTAAACACTGAACACAGCAATGAACAGTTTAATGATGCTGATGATGATGATGAAGAACAGTCACTGCTGATGACAGGAACTGGCAGACGAGCTGGAAAACATGAGAGAATAAGTCAGTGAGTATTTAAAGTATATTCTATTAGTCTTCATCTTAATTATTTTCTCAAACCCCCAATATTGTACTTTTGTACTGAAATGAGCCATGCTATTGACACTGCCTGAGCAAATATGCTTATTCATAGAATGTATTGGTAACACTGCAGTAAGGACACCTGAATGCTGTAATCCACACTGCTTTATTTGACAAAACAGAATTCACAAGGGAGAGAAAAATTAACTGAACTGCCTTCACTGAAAATATATAAAAGAGGTTTGCTAAATTATTTGTGCATACTAATTATAAAGACTGGCAGCACAAATTAGACTGTAGTTGTGACTCACCACAGACACTAAAATTTAATCTATTTATGGTTAGTATTGTGCCTTTGATGGATATTAGATAAAGTCCAGAGTGTGTGGTTCTGGTGTTTGTGATGGTCAGAGATCCAGTCTGATGATCCAGCTTCAGTCTGTCTCTGAATCTCCCATCAGGACCATCATATGTGGAGAAGATTCCATCCTCTTTAATGATTTGAGCTATAAGAGTCTCTGGATGTCCAAATGTCCAGGTTATCACATCACGTGTCTGTATTTCAGTAACACCAGATTCTAGAGTGACTGAATCTCCCTCCATCACTGACACTGAGTTCACTACATCTGAATCAGCAAACGCACCTGAATAACAAACAGAAACAGTCAGATTAAGACTTTTAAATAACTTCATGAAGGTTTACTAAAGTAATTGATTTGAAGTTTACATGTGAAATGATTAGTATCCAAACAACAAAACAGATTAATAACTTGAATTAACTTATTTACTAATGCAGGGACTGAAATCATCAAAACGCTTTTATTTCAGATAAAAATCACGTCACAACTAAAGCTGCTGCTGTCTGAGCTTCAGTGTTTTTATATAGAACACATTCAAAGAAGGAAAGAAAGAAAAAAAAAAAAACTCACCAAAAAGACTCCACATACATAACCAAAACCTGTTAAACATTTTCAGCGGTTTCAGTCCAGTTTTCATCTTCACAACTGGCTCAGTAATGAAATGACAGATGAGCTGACGTGAGGCTGCTCTGCTAAAGTGATGAGAAAATCTACTCTCAGCTAAAATAAATGCTCCTCTTTAAATATTCATGTATGTGAATGTAGCTCTTTGCTTATTTCACAACATCTTAACGTGACCATATTGAGCTCCAGTCAGCCACAGCTTCCTCTTCTTATTCTGCTCAGTTGTGTAATTTTTGACAGAAGTAAACTGACTTATAACATGATCATTGACTATAGAAGTTAAAAGTGTCTTAAAGCAGCCATTTGGATCTGCACAAGAGATACTGATAGTTTTTGGCTCTGCTCTCATCAGTAACTGTCTTTAGCTTGTTTGTTTCTTATCAATTTCTCATCAAATGTTTCTCCTCTCAGACTGTTTTTAGTGTTTCTCCAATGGCTTTATGGAACATGAACAGATCACCAGCTATAACTGTGTTTAAAAGTGTTCTCTTATATTTCATATGACAGTTTATGGAGTGGAGGTCAGAATGTTTGGTTCATATAAACAGGAGAAAAAATTAAGCCTTCAAAACTACTGACAGATACACTGACCACATTCATATAATAATAAACATGCTATTGTCGAAGCTGTTTGTCAAGGCAACAGATTAAACCACACTAGTTGTAAATATATCAGAGCACAACATGTTTAACTTTGATCACACTACATTCAGTGGATGACATGTATTGCATTTATCAGTGTTGCTCCTACTAGTTAAAAATGAATGTTCATGAGAAGAGTAGTCTGTAAATCTCATTTATTATTTATTTTGAATCTAAACAAGAATTGAGATTTGCATTGGTGTGTCTGTGTGGTTTAGTCATGATGAGAAATGTTTGAATTCATTTTCAGATTTATGGCTTTTGATTGTTATAAAGGAGGTAGTGAAGGTTGTTTGTTCTTTTTCACTTCTGCTTTTAATTTTGGGGACATCGTAGCGGATTTTGAACTTTGTAAAGAAGGGTAGGTAACAAGACTCGTTTGTAAGAGGTGTTCTCTCGTTACTTCACTATTTTTATTGATTGTAGTTTATGTATGACTTGATGTCGGGGCAGATATAGCACTTCAAAGGAAAGACAGCAGATAAGCATTTACGTCAAATACTGCCGGAGCTTCATCAAGAACTGAACATATGGTGCACCAATCAAGGAGGTAGTGTTACAATACTGATGATTTAGTTTTTTAGGAGTTTGTTTTAATATTATTTATTTTTCTGTTTTAGTGTTGTAGCTGAATTATTTCCTGACTGTTTGTTGTCTGACCGTCCCAGTCGAAATAGTGCATGTTAGAGGTATTGTATTTTCATAAAGGGAGTATTTTTTATGTTTTTAAATTGTATAGTAATTATAGTGGGTGTGTCTTGTTTAATTGATGTGTTTTTATATTTTTATGTTTTGTTGCAATAGACTGTGTTTTCCCTTTCAGGAATGCACGGTTACTGTTTACTTTAGATTTAATATATTGTTTGTTCATCACTTTTGCTACGTGAATTTGGGGACCCAGAGTGACAGAGGAGACGTTAGGCTCCAAAGAAACTGGGTTTATTGTGATTGTGATCTGATGCTGACTTGTGTTTGTCATCTGCATTGCCCCCTGTTAATTAAGTTGTTTGTTTTTTTCTTTTGTAGGTTTGGTTTGGTTTCTTAAGCCAGCAGTGGCCACTGAGTTGACCTCACTTTGTGGATGGCGGTGGTGAGGTGGCTGGGTTTGTGTGGTGGGTTGATCACTTTATTTTTTGGTTATTTTTTTAGGCTTGCTGTGTGATTGCTGTGAGCTTGACTGCTGTGAGAACACTCTTGCTCCTGTGCCATTTCTGTCTTCACTTTCTAGGTAACCTGTGGCCATCTATGGTTGGTTTTCTTTTTTGTTATTTTTATTTTTATTTTTTTTTTTGATGTTTATTTTCTTTTCATGTGGGTATTTGTCACGGCTGTGTAGAGGAAGACGAGCAACGATGGAATATAACGAAAAGTCTTTAATAATAATCCACAAACGGTAACTCCAGGCAGACACAGACGGAAACCACACACGCCAACATAACTTCAACATCCGACAACTAAACAATGAACAGAATCCAACATATAAAGGAGTGTTAACAATACAACAACAGGTGTGAGTGATTAACCAATAATTACTTAAGAAACGGAACAGGAAAGACCATATATGGACACAAGAGGGAGAAACCAACAAAACAGTCCAAATGGGGGTGTGACATGGGGCAAAACCAACACAAACAGTCCAAGGGGTCTGACAGTATTTGCATTAAAGATCTGTGATGTGATGTTTTAATGTTTTTGACGTGTCTGAATAAAAATGTACTTGTTGACAAAAGCCACCCCACAGCCCCTTTCGCCTGGTTATTGGGTTTTTTTCTGGCTTTTGATTGTAGACTTTGGTATTTTGGCAAATTTAAGCAAAATAACTCTTTGAAGCACATGTGAGTTCACCTTGGTCTTTTCTTCTGTAGAAGTGTAGAAGCCTAGATCCATGTTTTCAGATTTTTAACTTACGTTATAATGAGCTTAGACAATAATTCTCGTGTTTAAACTGTTTACTACCTATATAACGGTATATAACACCGAGCGCCCCCTGCTGGAAGAATCGAAAGGAGAAACACTGACAGACTGTGATGACGCGCTTCAATCGTACGTACCAAAGTTTTTTTCTTCCTCTTAATATTTTCATTTAAAAAGTACATTTACACATTGTGTTACATGACGTTACATTACCAAAAAAAAAAAAAAGTAAGCACTGTTGCGAGGGTGTTTGTTAAACATCTACTGAGGGAGCCACGGTAAATTTGACATATTTCTGTCTTGTGATCGTATCGATCTGTCGCGGGGTTTTCTTTGCTATTCGAGCTAACCGCAACGAAAAAAAATCATATTTGCGACAGTCTCGATCTATTCAGCAGATCAATGATCAAAATATTTTTTAGCTGCCTTGCAGATATACAAAAACAACAATAAAATAATAATAATAATAAACACTGTTTTAGAGGTATGAGAATAATAATGTAAACATCTACAAATAAGGTTTAAAATAATGTAAAGCTTTATATGTGGCGCTCTGCTGAACTTCTTTGTATTCCTCCAGAGGGCGCTTGACATAAATGTAACAAAACACGGAGAGCCTCTTTTAACCTTAGAGAAATGTTTATTGATAATTGCAGGCAGATACATAAGGCATGTCGATAACAGTAATGGTGCAGTGAGATCTGTATATCCTATCTGAGGAAAATATAAACAATAAGGCCTTTTAAACTGGATTAAAAAAAAATGAAAACGAAAGAATCTTTGAATTTCTGAATTCTGCTTTATACTTTAACTGTTTCTGAAAAAGATGAAAATATATAAAGCCATAAATTAAAAAAAAATCTCTCAAGTATTTATATATGCAAAACTGTCTGTGAGAAGTTACATCAATTACATACTGGTGTGTGAATATGTGCTCAATCCTGTTCAGCTCTTCTGGATCTGGCGTCATAAATCAGAATAACGACAGTAGCCACGCCCACCACAACAGAGAGGACCAATCGGATCACAGTTTCAGTAGAACCACAACAGTGAACAGAGTCTGAGGAATAAAAACATCAAACTGAGATCAGCTCAGTCAATAAATGTTAATATCAACGTTAATATCAGCGCTGGTGTACCTGAACATGTGTGACAGAGTTTGCTGATGTCCAGATGTTGAGTCTGGTTTCTGATGGGATTGTTGAGCACACAGCTGTAGGTGTTTTTATCCTCATATTCCACCTCCAGAGGTAGAGAGACACTGATGCTGAGATCAGACACACTGATGATGCTGGACAATAAACTGTTTCCTTTGAACCAGGAGAGAGTCACATTATTCACATTTACCACTGAACACAACAATGAACAATATGATGATGATGATGATGATGAAGAACAGTCTCTGCTGATGACAGGAACCGGCAGACGAGCTAGAAAACATGAGAGAATAAGCCAGTGAGCGCTTAATGTAGATTCTCTCAAAAATTTTAATGGATTCAGATTTACCAGGATTACACTCCCCTCCAACCCTCCACAAAAAAATTTAATGTCAAGCCCTGGTGCTCACTGATTTTAAATTATAATTTTGACTGCCCCTGAAATGGGCCACATAATTGACATTACCTGAGCAAATACACTCATTCATTCAGGACGATCATTTATTGCATAGACCGGAGCAAGAAAGAACTAATTCTGATTCTGAAAATACATGTGCACAGCTCAGTCGAATGACCAAGTTTGTCCTTTTTAACTTGATGTAACCTTTTTAACTGAATGTATTAAGCCAAATCTATGTTGAGTTATACAACATTAATGACAAAACTAGAAATAAGAACGCAGTTTATCTGTCAATCATGCACGTGAGACGAAAAAAGGTCGGCTGAAGACCTGTTGTCATGCAGAGGTGTGCCGTAAAATATTCAGTATAAATAAATACAGTTAAAATTTTAATCGTCATGCAGTGAAGGCACCATGAGCCAGAAAAAAATAACAAACATGAAAGTTTTTTTTTATTATTATTTTATGGCATTTTTAGCCTTTATTGTGACAAGACAGATCAGTATGGACAGGAAGCGAAGTGGAAGAAAGATCGTGGGAGCGACTGGGAAAGGTCCTCGAGTCGGGATTCGAACACGGGACGCCCGTAGCGCAACGGCGCTGTATGTCCTGCACTGCCCACAAGATTATCGCACCGACTCGTAAAAGGTTTTTTACTATTCAAGGAAGAAAAGTTAGATTTGGGATATACAGGATTATACAGCATTAGCATTATAGCATTATTTGGGATATACAGGATATACAGGAATCGTTGTATTATTGATGTTTATATCATGTCTTGGTAACACTACAATAATGACCCCCTGAATGCTGCAATTCACACCGTGCTTTGATTGACAGAACAGAGCACAGTAGGGAGAGAAAACTTAAATGTCGAAGCAATGGGAAAATTTGACGTTAATGTTAATTAATGAGGAACTGGCTTCACTGAAAAGAAGAAAATGTCATACAATAATGTGCAAATAAAAGATTATTTTTAAAAGGCAAAAAATATAGTGCATCGATAAATATGCAAAAGACTAGATTTGCCTAATTATGTGTGTTTAATTATTATGAAGACTGGCAGCACAAATGACACTATAATTGTGACTCACCATAAATAGTAACATTGAATATGTATATGGTTGATATCGTGGTTTTGCTGTATATTCGATAAAGTCCAGAGTCTGTGGTTCTGGTGTCTGTGATGGTCAGAGAGCCAGTCTGATGATCCAGCTTCAGTCTGTCTCTGAATCTCCCATCAGAACCATCAAATGTGGAAAAAAAATCCATCCTCTTTATTGATTTGACCTATACGAGTCTCTGGATGTCCAAATGTCCAGGTTATCAGGTCATGTGTCTTTATTTCAGAAACACCAGATTCTAGAGTGACTGAATCTCCCTCCATCACAATCTTCACCTCATCTGAATCAGCAAACACACCTGAAGGACAAACAGAAAGTCAGACTTTTAAAAAACTTCATGAAGTTTTCCATTTGAAATTATTATTAGCAAAAAAAAAAAAAAAAAAAAAAAAAAAAAAAAAAAAAAAAAACTGATTAATGCAATTTGTTGTGAGCTCCACAACATCATACACAAAACACTTTTAGTTTAAATGAGAATCACGTCACAAACTGAAACTAAAGCTGCTGCTGTTTTTTACATTCATTTTTTACAGTATTTTTTTTTTACATGAAAGACATTTAGAAAAAAAAAACATAAAAAACACATTTCAAACTCACCATATAGATGCCACAAACAAAACCAAAAAAACAAAATCTATGTAACATCTTCAAAGGTTTCAGTGCACAAATGTAAAAAGACAAACTCTTCTAAACTGCTTTAGTACTGAAATGACAGATGAGCTCATGTGAGTCTGGTAGTAAAGTGATGTGAAACTCTGCCTACTCTCAGCTAAAATGACTGTTTATTGTGTTATTGCGTATGACCATCCCTTTTTGCTGATTAATTCACACTCTGAAAATCGACATAAAATCGGCCGCAGCTTCTTGTTCTGTTCAGTAACAGGTATAATCTGGTATAATCTAAACCCATAACATGTTATAAAAGCATCTTAAAGCAGCTGTTTGATCGTGAGATCCTGAGAGTGTTTGTCTCTGCTCTCTCCTATAACTGTCTTCAGCTCATTTGTTGTTAATTTCTTATCAAACGTCTCAGTTGTTTCTCAGACTGATTTCAGTGTGTCTCTATGGCTCCATGGATCATAAACAGATTGCCTGCTATAACTGTGTTATAAGTGTTCTCTTATATTTTAATATGATTTTCATATAAACACAATCAATTAATACAACCATATCAGAATATTGAATATCTGTGCCAGAATGGGAAACATTGCTCTAATCATATCAAATGTTTGGTCATGTTTTATTTTAAGGGCCAATTCTCGCTATTAACAAACCATTAACTATCACTTTTCTCCCAGTAAACTACTAATTTGCTGCTTATTAGTCATTTCAAATGCAGCTCCTATCTCTTTGAATGGGGAAACATCAAATTCTCCAAAGCTGTTCACCAAATTTACGATTAAATTTCATATTTGAAGTCACCAATGAAATCTGACAACAACTGCCTCATAAATATTGTTCCTTATGCTCCAATAGTGTTAAAAAAGTTTACTTTTCCGGCTAGATCAGCCAGTGAGCATCCACAGTACTGAGCGCACATCTCAGAACGCTAACTGTTTCTATAGCAACCGAGACTTCTAATGGCTCTGCAGTGATGCTATGACTTTACTAATCAACGATTGGCTCTTTCATTAAGAAGTCGGAGCTTTGCGGCCATAATGGAGTTTTCCCATTCAAAACTAGTGACAAGTCTTGGATATTCTATAGTCTTTGTTAGTAGTTAGTAAAGTAGTTGGTAAGTTTAGGTATTGGGTAGGATAAGGGATGTAGAATATGGTCATGCAGAATATGTGCTTTGTAAGTACTAATAAATGGCCAATATGTTACCATTTGCAAAGCTTTTATTATTAGTCAAACACAGGCAAGGGTCAACACTAGCAAACAGGTATATTGAGGACAAGACACAAGAATAGTCTAATAAACAGACAAGGGTCATTGACAGCAAATGTAATCCGGAGGGCGAGGCAATCTATTGTACAGCACTTTGGTCAATGGTCGGTTGTGTGAAAGTGCTTAATAAATAAAGAAAAGAAAAAAAGAAGAAGAAAAGAAATAGACTAAAGAAAACTTGCAATGGTTCCCTAATGCAGCTATTGGCAAAACTAGCTATAAGCGCTAACAATACTCGGCCCTGAACGGGAACCAGTGTGTGCTGCTGGTGAGTGTATAATCAGTGCAATGGAACATGGGAAATGAAGTCCATAATTGGAAGGCAACCTCTACTGGTGAACAGATGAAAGACCACAGACAGGATTCGTGACATTATGAATATGCTAATAAGCAACTAGTTAATAGTGAGAATTGTTCCCTTTACTAAAGTGTTACTAAATGTTTATTATAGAAAAAAAAATTAAATAGAATAGAACATCGTCTAGGGTGAATATGGGTGATGAACATATAACATGTTGAGATTCAGGCTAAAAAAAACTACATTAAGATTTAAACAAACAAAGTTCAGTACTTGAGGATGAGGAATATAGATAACATATTAAAATCAGTAGGCTAATCCTGTTCAGCTCTTCTGGATCTGATGTCATAAACCAGAACAACAACCGCAATGACAGCAGCCACGCCCACCAGAGCAGAGACGACCAATCGGATCACAGCTTCAGCAGAATCACACCCGCAGATAGAGTCTGAGCAATAAACACATCAAACATGAGTTCAGCTTCAATAACTTTAAATATCAGTTGCCGCTGTTTTATTTGTCATCGTTTTGAAGTGGATCAAATCAAGTGAAAGGGACAAAAATAAACTGCATCAATTAATGTGTATGTATTCTTAAGTTACTAAGTGGTTTGTTTTCTAAATATCATTTGATTATTTGTATACATTATTATGAATACTGGAAGCACAAATGACACTGTAACTGTGACTCACCAGAGACAAAAACATTGAATCTGTATGTTATGTCTATTGTGCCGCTGATGGTTACTTGATAAAGTCCAGAGTGTGTGGTTCTGGTGTTTGTGATGGTCAGAGATCCAGTCTGATGATCCACCTTCAGTCTGTCCCTGAATCTCCCATCAAGAACATCATATGTGGAGAATCTTCCAGTGTCTTTATTGATTTGAACAATGCGAGTCTCTGAAAGACCAAATGTCCACGTTATCAGATCCTCTGTCTGTAGTTCAGTGTTAGTCTGTAGAGTGACTGAATCTCCCTCCATCACTGACACTGACTTCACTGCATTTGAATCAGCAAACACACCTGAAGAACAAACAGAAACAGGGTTTGTCACAGATTAAGACTTTTTAATACGTTTATGACTTTTTCTTTAGCTAAACAGTTAAATGTCTGTTATGATCTCCAGCTGGAGTGCCCATGAGCTCCTCTAGAGGGCATTTTCATACCTCATTCTGGACTCTGTTTCCCATAACCCCCTGCCTAAGAACTGATCACCAACACCTGTTTCCAATCAGGAGGACTATTTAAGTTGCACTCTCACACTCGAACATGCCTGAGTCTTGTTTAGCTGTTAGCAGAGACTATCCTCCCTATACGCAAAATACAGAAGCTGCGTAGGGCCCCCGAAACACCAGGGGGCCCCCTTGCTCTTAAATATGATTTATTTTTAATTTTGTTGTCGGTTATCAAAACATTAATGTTTATTTTTTTTAATGCAGTGTGCTGTCGCCCTTTCTGCACAAAAATCAGTCAAATCATGTAATGTAACTTCTTGACTGATAGAAGTTTGTTAATACAGTTTTGGGTACCAGACAAAACACTGGTTTTGGGTACCAAACAAGACTTGCTGTTAATGGGTTTTGCGTATTAGGCAGTTTGCTGAGTAGATGTTCTGTTTTGTTGGACACCAAACATATAATAAAATATAAAGTATAGTATAGTAAAATGTAATGCGTATGTTAAAAACAAAAGTAATATAACATATTACTTTACATAAAAAAGTAATGTAATTATATTGTACAGTATTGTAATGCATTACATTTTAAGTAACCTTAAGTAACTTTCCCCAACACCGGTCATAGAGCGGACACTCTGTGTCGACAAACACTAGCTAAAAGAATAACAGGAACTTTAGAGAGAGAGACAAGGAACCACAACCTTAATAAGGTTAATCAGGAGCAGACTACTGAGACATTTCAAGAACAGACTACTGAGACATTTCAAGAACAGACTACTGAGACATTTCATGAACAGAGACATTCTGCGCTACGAAAGAGATCTCAGACATTTTATGCTGTCATAAGACAAGCTATATTGTTAATGCATTTTATATGCATGACTGGAAAGAAACAAACTGTTTCAAATTTTTGCTTTGTTATTTTTTTTAAGTCATATTCAAATCAGGCCAGTTAATGGGTAGTTAGAGATTACGCTAGATTAAGATAGAGATTACAGTTTATAATGTAAATATACATATGTTTCTTATACAAACACATTGATTCATTTCAGTCGTATGGAGCACTTTTTAAGATGGACAGACACTCTTTTTTGGGCTTCCAAATCTGGAACACCATTCACTGCCATTAAAAATCTTGGAAGAGCCAGGACTTTTTAATATAACTCCGATTGTATTCATCTGAATCAAGAAAGTCATATCCACCTAGGATGGCTAGTGTTAATAAAGAAGTTCTATGCAGAGACTTGTGGTCTTCACAACCACTTGAACACTTGGGCCAAATATAGGGAATACTTCATGTAAGTAGACAAGAAGTGAAGTACAAAGACTGCATTTGTGGATAATGGACAGACACTAAGATCAAATTCATGCGTTTTTAATATGTTAGTTCTCATAATTTTGTTATTGTTATCGGAAAAATGTTAAACACTTTAATGCAATTAAACCAGGGTCTTTTTTTACCCCATAGTTTCACATGCTCATGCTGTTTGCACGTCACTTACTGGGACTCCATGAAACGATGAGTAAAAATATTATAAATGACACAGAAGATAATGCAATATCAAAATCATTTTGTCTCTGCACGGAGCACTTTTGACAGTTTTATGTCCTCTTAATAAATGTTTTTAAAGATGTTTTAAACAAAGTGTACTTTGGATTTTTTGTTTTGTTTTTAGTTAGGGAAAATATTTTAAATGTTATTATGATAACTGGCAGCAGAAATGACACTAACTGTAACTCACCAGAGACAGTAACATTGAATCTGTATTTGGTGTCTGTCGTGCTGCTGATGGTTATTTGATAAAGTCCAGAGTGTGTGGTTCTGGTGTTTGTGATGGTCAGCGATCCAGTCTGATGATCCAGCTTCAGTCTGTCTCTGAATCTCCCATCAGGACCATCATAAGTGGAGAATCTTCCAGCCTGTTTATTAATTTGAGCTATGCGAGTCTCTGAAAGACCAAATGTCCACATTATCCGATCTTTTGTCTGTAGTTCAGTAAGACCAGATTCTAGAGTGACTGAATCTCCCTCCATCACTGACACTGACTTCACTGCATCTAAATCAGCAAACACACCTGAAGAACAAACAGAAACAGGGTTTGTCACAGATTAAGACTTTTTAATATGTTCATAACTTTTTCCTTAGGTAAACAGTTAAATGTCTGTCATATTTCCAGCTGGAGTGCCCATGATCTCCTCAAGAGGGCACTTTATCCAATACCACTCATCCCAGATTCTTTTTCCATTAACCCCCTGCCTAGGAATTTGTATTAACTTTATTAATATATTATATAACATAAGGGGGCAGTAATGGCCTATCGTTAGAGAGCTGGACTTGTAACCCAAAGGTTCTGGATTCGAGTCTCTATACCAGCAGGGATTGTAGGTGGGGGGAGCGAATGTCCAGCGCTCTCTTCCATCCTCTATACTATGACAGAGGTGGGACCCTTGAACAGAAACCAAACCACTAACTGTTACCCACAGCAAAAAATGGCTGCCCACTGCTGTTCAGTATTCACTGCTGTGTGTGTGCACATAGATGGGTGAAATGCAGAGCACAGATTCTGAGTATTATTTTTTTTTGTTTGTTTTAAAATAAGAAATCACAATTTTTAATTTAAATCTGCAAGCAGCATTAAAAGGACCCTCGCACTTTGGCTCGCCGCCACGTGGTGGCTTTAAGAAAACAGAGAACAGTGAGCAATATGCATTTAAAGTGGTAAATATAGGAGGAATATTTAAAAGTCATATATGTGCCAAACTTTCTGCAGCCACCTGGTGGTGCTATGACTATAACTGGATATTGTCATGTAGACGTGTTCAGGCCAGGACTTTTACATATGAAATCTGGTGCAGATCGGACATTACATGTGTAAGTTACTGTAAAACAAGTAATTTCCGATTGCCAGCAGGTTGCGCTGTGATTATAACTGAACATTGGCCTGTAGATGTCTTTAGGGCAGAACTGTTTATCAAACAAGAAATTTAATTTCATCTTTTATTTAGTGTATTATTTAGTGCCAACAGGTGGCGCTATGAGTATAATGGAATATTGGCCTTTGGATGTGTTCAGGACAGGACTCTTATCGAACATGTGAAGTTTGGGGCCAATCAGACGCTCAGTTACAACGACTTCTTTTTCCACGGCGAAACTTTGTCAGGCTGCCACGGACACGCCCTTTAACGAAAACTCAAAATCTTTGAAGTTTGACATGACAAAGGCCTTTAGAGCAGATTATAATATAAAATATTTTAATATTTTAATATAAAATATTAATATTATAATATAATGTTGATGTCATTAAATTTCTAGGAGGAGTTCGTTAGAGTGTAAAACATGTCACTTCCTATTGCCAGCAGGTGGCGTTATGGCTATAACTGAATATGGACATGGTAGGACTGTACGATAAATTCCATGCAATTGTTGTGCACATCTTCTCAGTAAAGCTGGCCGAACGCACATGATGGAGATTTACTACTAATCACAGAACCGGCTTTACTGAAGAGATGCGCACGACAATTGCATGTGATTTGTCATGCAGCCCTAGGACATGGACATGTGTTGAGGACAGGACTCTTATCAAATGTGAATTTTGGTGCAGATCAGACATTGTATACCTGAATTATAACAACTTCCTTTTTCATGGCGAAACATCGAAGTTTGTCAGGCCGCCACGGACACGCCCTTCAATGAAAACTCAAGATCTTCACCATTTAACGTCACAAAGGGATTTAGATTACACTGACCAAATTTGGTGTTGATCTCTAAGAGGAGTTTAAATACAACACTTGAAAATGGGAAAAAAACGGCACAAAACATGGCGAGAAAATTCAAAATAACAGACTTCCTGGGGGACTTTTTTTGTAGGTACTGGTGTGTTACATGTGTCTACCCAATTTCGTATAGATGTATGTGAAACATAGCTTAAAAAGAATTTTGTTATTTTATAGGTGGTGCTATTGAGCCATTTTCCCACACTCACTTCTGAAACCCATGTCAGATGTACATTTTCACCACTTTTGGCAGGTGTGTAAAGTTTCATTTAGTTTTTGAGCATGTTCAGGCTCTCAAAAAAGCAATTCATTTTGGACAAGAAGAAGAAAATGAGCAATTACAACAGGGTCATCGCACCACTGGTACTCTGGCCCTAATAAAAAAAAATTATTATCAAATGTTATAATTATTGGTTGTTTACATGATACTATTTTCATTTACATTTCCTTTGGCTTGAGGCTTATTCTAACAATGTACATATGCCATGTTAGAAATACCATTTAGAGGTTTAAAATCTTGCCAATAGATTGTATTAACTTAATTATAATAACATGTCTATGTTTTACATTTTGTTTAGATGCACGATTTAAGTACTTGAATGTGAAATACAGTGATTTTGAATATAATGCTGTGCGAAATAACAGCGCCTCTGTTAAACAAAATATCTTTACATTATTTTTGTTACTTTATGTTACAGTTTCACAAGTTGGTCTACAGTAAAGAAAGTATAAAACGCAAACTGCCTACGACCGTTACTGTGGGGCTTTGTTTAGCTCGCTGCCGAAGCACTGCTTAGAAACGCAAGCTGGGGGCAGAAGAACAACAGTTTTAAAAAATGCTGCAAACGTGGGCGTGGTGTGCTGCGGAGCGGAAGGGGAAGAGGGAAGAGTCAACCTCGGTTTCAGACGGTTAAGACAGTTTCATTTCGCTCCCACTGAGTTAACAACACAAATAAATGCACAGCCATTTGCACTCATCAAAAACATATATTTGAATGCGCTGTTGCATCTCTATTAACTTTTAAGGCTAATTTTGCAGCTTTTATAATCCTTTTGATGGGTTGCATCATGCATTTGTAAAAAACGCTATTAAACTCACTCTATGAATGAATCGCGTTTGTGCTAAACTATTACAAAGCAAACAAAAACAAACACTCTCCTTCAATCCATGACCGTTTCTCTAAGTTATTATACGCAATCTCACAGTTGTCTGTCATAGCAAATCAACACACGCTGTCGTGAATAATTAGACGAAGCGTCTTCTCATAGAATGATGCTGCACTCACGTCATCTCGTAAAATTCCGAGATGAAAACACGTGACATTCTACTCTATCTGGAATTATGAGTTTCTGTGGCAACACTATCAACGCCAAAGCCCTCATGTGCTCCTGAACTAGTAAGTACAACTTGTAAACTCGGAAAGTTCTGAGAGTTAGGACTTGGACCAGTGACAGATGTACCACGTGACCGCCGCTAGGCTCATTTTGGCGCCATTTAGGCGCTACCTCTGAGTCCGACAACATGGAAAGCTATGAGTAAAATGTCATGTGTTGTCATCTCGGAATTACTGTAATTATGACATGACGTGAAGGCAGCATAAGAACACACAGTCTCATGAATAAATATGACACACCAACATGTCATCGATGTACTGTAGTACATTGCCACGTCACAAACTGTGACGTTAGCACAATGTAGATTTTAAACCCGGAAGATGAAAATAGTGCAAGAAAACTGAAAAATTAACTGTTTTCTTGAACAATTAAAATGAACGGATGCTAACATTGTCATCTATGATGTGCAACACAAACACCTCTGCTAAAATCTCGGAAAAAGTAGTCTGGGGTTTAATGAACCTTTAATAAGGTTAACCTGGAAGAACAGACCACTGAGACATTTCATTAAAAGAAACATTCTGAGCTACGAAGGAGATATCAGTTGTCATGTCAAGTTGCTGTCATGAGACAAGCTATACTGTTAATGTATTTCACATCCATGACTGGAATGAAACAAACTTTTGTTTATTTTGTTCACGCTTTTCTGATTTTTTTGGTTAAGCAAAATATTTTAAATGTTATTATGATAACTGGCAGCAGAAATTACACTGTGACTCACCAGAGACAGTAACATTGAATCTGTATGTGATCTGTCTCCTGCCGCTGATGGTTACTTGATAAAGCCCAGAGTCTGTGGTTCTGGTGTTTGTGATGGTCAGCGATCCAGTCTGATGATCCAGCTTCAGTCTGTCTCTGAATTTCCCATTAAGAACATTAAATGTGGAGAATCTTCCAGTGTCTTTATTGATTTGAGCTATACGAGTCTCTAAAAATCCAAATGTCCACATTATCCCATCTTTTGTCTGTAGTTCAGTAAGACCAGATTCTAGAGTGACTAAATCTCCCTCCATCACTGACACTGACTTCACGGCATCTGAATCAACAAACACACCTGAAGAACAAACAGAAGCAGGGTTTGTCACAGATTAAGACTTTTTACGATACATTCATGACTTTTTCCTTATATGTAAATAGTTAAAGGGGTCATCGGATGCTATGTTCACTTTTTCATGTTGTTTGAACATTAATGTGTGTTGGCAGTGTATGTACAAATCTACCCTATAATGATAAAAATCCATGCATTTTTTTAATGAATCTGTAAAAAATAATATCCCCTTTTTCAAATAGAGCCTTTCTCAGATGCCTGTCGTTGTGCCGTCACACCCACAGAGGCCGCTCCCATGATAGTTGATTGACATGAGCTCTTACCTTAGACCAGCTGTCACAGTCCAGTAACTTTCCATGTTTTGATGCCAGAGCAGGGATGTAAGTTAGACAAGAATATCTCCGATTGAGCGATTGAGGTGTTGTGTTGCTGGATGTAATAATGAACATAGTGGTCACCATTTACTCCCGACATCTGAGCCGCTGAAGATGCAGTAGATTACGTTTGTTTGTGAAAGGAATGCGCCTTCTGCTCTACATATAGAGGGGCGGGGAGAGCAGAGCTCATTTGCAATTAAAGGAATAACCCCTTAGAATGAGATGATTTTTGCAGAGATGATTTTGGCAAGGTAAAAAGGGTGTTGTTTTACAAAACCATTGAGAATTTTCAATCAAAGTATATTAGAGACTTTTCATTAAGACCCTAAAGAATCATATCAACTTGTGGAAAATGGGCATCCGATGACCCCTTTAAATGTCTGTCACGATCTTCAGCTGGAGTGCCCATGAGAATTTGTACCAGGGGACTTTTTCTTGTAGGTATTGGTGTGTTACATGTGTCTACCAAATTTTGTACATGTATGTGAAATATAGCTTGAGGGGCACCTCGTTGAAATTTTATAGGTGGTGCTATTGAGTCATTTTGACACACTCACTGAAACCCATAACAGATATACATTTTCACCACTTTTGGCATGTGTGCAAAGTTTTATGATTATTTGTGCATGATGAGGCTCTCAAAAAGCCTAAAAAAGGGACAAGAAGAAGAAACTGAGCAATTCCAATAGGGTCCTCGCACCAGTGGTACTCTGTGCCATGTTACGTTGTTGGAAGAGGGACGCAGGAGACGTGGAGATAAATGAAAAATAGAATTTAATAAAGACACAAATGAAACCAAAATCCAGGAGCAGGCAAAACAAATGTATGTAACTTGTTGATCAGACGAAGAGCAACTGAACAGGAAGGAACTAATATACACAAGATAATTAATAACAGGTTCGGGGCTAATTGACAAATCACACTAAACAAGAACAGGAAAATGACCAAATAAGGAAAACAGGAATTAAGGCTAGAGGGAAAACATGAAACACAAAGTTCAAAGTCCAAACCCTGACACTCGGGCCCTAATAAAAAAGTATTAGCAAATGTTATAATTATTGGGTGTTTACTTGATACCATTTTCATTTACATTTCCTTTGGCTTAAGGCGTATTCATTTTTGGTGTGAAAGGGCTTGTACATTTGCCAAAATTATAACTTTTATGTTAAAAACATACAAGTAAGAAAAAATTACACAAAAGTAATATAATGCATTACTTTACATAAAAAGTAACGTAATTAGTTACTTTTTTATGGAGTAACACAAATGTAACAACCCTTGGAGTGTTTGTGTTGGTTTTACCCATTGTCACACCCCTGTTGAACTGTTTATGTTGGTTCCTCCCTGCTGTGCCCATATTTGGTTCTTTCTGCCCTCGATGTGTCCTAACTCGCTTCACCTGTTTGTGTATCATTAGCCACCCTTTATAAGTTGAATTCAGTTCTGAGCTTGTCTTCCGGTCTCGTCAACATCAACGTGATGTGTATGTATGCTACCCTGCCTGTGGATTTACCTGTTTTGGAAACTACCTGTGGATTATAATAAGACTTTATCTTGAACCATCATCTTCGTTTGCCCTTTCCTTCCATGTTACATGACAGAAGACTGGACCTACAAAAAGTTAAGCGGCATTTACCCCACGTTTTTTTTAAATTTTCATTCAGTGTTTTATTTTCTGTTTTTCCCGTCATGGATCATCCTGCCTTCCGCCTTCTCCTCCTGGAGCACGGGAATCACTCTCTTGAGGACCACACCAAAGACCTTGTGTTTCTCGCCCCCTTGACACACTACCCGGACAGCAGCCTTCTCTCCTTTTATCGAATTAGACTTAACACCACAACACGAGCGCAGCTGTCCGGGGATGGTCAGAGAGCCTCGCCGCCTATGTTGAGTGGGTGCTGGTGTCCTGCAACTCTTTGCAGACCGTGGACTTAGCGGATGACGACACGAGCCCCACTCTTGACCCCGAGCCCAGCCAAACATCACCCCGACTCATGGAGCCAGAGCCCAAGCCCACCACGGATGGAGAGCCAGAGCCGAGAGCGACAGAAGTAGATTTGATTTTCTCTGAGGATATAGAAATGGAACTTCCTGCCTACCCTGAACAATCTGTCTGCCTTGAACTGTCTACCTGCCTGAATTTCCCTCCCACCCTCCCTCTGTTATCTCCATCAAGCACCCTTGCTGCTTTAGCTCTGCCACCGCTGTTTCCTGACAGCCCCTCAGCTCACCCTCAGCCCACCATCTGTGCGGTGGGCTCGCCATGGGTCTGCCAGTCTCCATCGGCGTCAGGGCTGGAGGATCCCTCATCTTCACTTCCAGCCTCAGAGTCCTGGACTCCGCCTCGGCCCTCTGACCCTGTGGCTCCATCCCGGCTCTCAGCTCCCTCGTCTCCACTGTCACCCGTTGGCCCACCAGCTCCACCGGGCTCCCTCGTCCCTCCGGCTTCGCCTTGGTCAGTCGTCGTCCCGCCATCGCCTCAGCTCCTCCGGCTTCGCCTCCCTCCAGCTCCACCTCAGTCCTCTGGAGCTTCGTCTCTGCCTCGGTCGCCAGAGCCTTGGGCTCCGCCTTGGCCCTCCGGATCCTCGATGTCGCCCAGGATCATCGGCTCTCCATCTCCACCTGCTCCACCGCCGTCAGTCGGCCCCCTGGAGTCGTCAGCCCTTCCTCCACCATGGCTCCTCCCTCCGTCGGCTCCGCTGTGGGCTACCATCATGGCTGCGGCCTGGGTCTCACTTGGCACCTGCTGCTCCGGGTCCCTTCTGTCTCCTCCTTGGCTCCTCCTTCCGTCTGATCCACCCTTGACACTTCTGTCTCCTCCTTGGCTCCTCCCTCCGTCGTCTCCACCATGGACTTTGTTTGTTGTCCTCCTCCTGGGAGTCCGTCCACCACCTAAGCCTCCTCCGACCATGACTTTGTTGCCATCCCACGTCCACTCCTTTGTTTTCATTTTTTCCACGGCGCGAAGTTACGCCTTCCAGGAGGGGGGAGTAATGTAACACCCCTTGGACTGTTTATGTTGGTTTCTTCCTGCTGTGCCGATATTTGGTTCTTCCTGCCCTTGTTGTGTCCTAATTAGTTAACTCGCTTCACCTGTTTGTGTATTATTAGCCACCCTTTATAAGTTGAATTCAGTTCTGTGTTTGTCTTCCGGTCTCATCAACGTGATACTTATGTAAGCTACCCTGCCTGTGGATTTACCTGTTTTGGAAACTACCTGTGAATTATAATAAAGACTTTATTTTGAACCGTCATCTTCATTCACCCTTTCCTTCCACGTTACGTGACAACAATATTGTAATGCATTACTTTAAGTAACTTTCCCAAACACTGGTCATAGAGCGGACACTCATGTCGACAAACACTGGCAAAAAGAATAACAGAAACTTTAGAGAGAGACAAGAAACCTCAACCTTAATAAGGTCAATCTGGAAGAACAGACTACTGAGACATTTAAAGAAAAGAGACATTCTGAGCTACAAAAGAGATATCATATATTTTAAGTTGTCATGGAACAGTCTATATTGTTAATGTATTTTATATTCATGACTGGAATGTAACAAACTGTTTTAAACTTTTGTTCATTTTGTTTCACGCTCTTCTGCTTTTTTTTTTTTTTTTTTTTTGGTTAAGCAAAATATTTTAAATGTTATTATGAACTGGCAGCAGAAATGACACTGTGGCTGTGACTCACCAGAGACCGTAACATTGAATCTGTATGTGGTGTCTGTCGTGCCGCTGATGGTTACTTCATAAAGTCCAGAGTCTGTGGTTCTGGTGTTTGTGATGGTCAGTGATCCAGTCTGATGATCCAGCTTCAGTCTGTCTCTGAATTTCCCATCAAGAACATCAAATGTGGAGAAGATTCCAGCCTCTGTATAGATTTGAGCTATGCGAGTCTCTGAAAGTCCAAATGTCCACATTATCCCATTTTTTGTCTGTATTTCAGTAAGACCAGATACTAGAGTGACTGAATCTCTCTCCATCACTGACACTGACTTCACTGCATCTGAATCAGCAAACACACCTGAAGAACAAACAGAAACAGATAAAGACTATTTATGATACATTCATGACTTTTTCCTTATATGTAAATAGTTCAATGTCTGTCACAATCTCCAGTTGGAGTGCCCACAAGACTTTGTACCAGGGTACCAGACTTTTTTTTGTACAGTAGGTATTGTTGTGTTACATGTGTGTACCGAATTTCGTAAATGTATGTGAAATAGAGCTCAAGGGGCACCTCACTGAAATTTTATAGGTGGCGCTATCTAGCCATTTTACTTACTTCTGAAACCCATATCAGATGTAAATTTCCATCACTTTTGGCGTTTGTGCAAAGATTCATGAGTTTTTGATCATGTTTAGGCCTTCAAAAATGGAATTCATTTTGGACAAGAAGAAGAAACTGAGCAATTCGAATAGGGTCCTCGCACCACCAATGCTCAGGCCCTAATAAAAAAATGAGCAAATGTTACAATTATTGGGTGTTTACATCACACCTGTAGTGCACAGCACATTCCAGGGCCCAGTAGCATGGCCCCTCTCTGATCCGCTAAGTCTCTCAAGATCCATCCAAATCTGTTCCTAAAAATGTTTTCAAATCTTAAAACTGATGCACACTACAACACACACATGTACTTCTTCAGAGAAATAAGTATTCTTAGTGACAGTGATGTGTAATGCAACATCTTACACAAACTCAGCTGCTAATGGACAAATGAATGCATGCATGACAGTTCAATGTTTTATGTTTGGAATTAATGTGTTCGTAACATTGCCAAATGTAATATGGTTGTGGTTTGGAAAGCGAGAAATGCACCATTGAAACTTTAGTGACAGTTTTCTATCTTTGTGTTTGGACTATGCAAATAAGTTCCACAGGAGGAAAGAAGGGTGGACCGCACCATGTCCCACACATTGATGGAAACAGACAATCACAGCATGGAAACTGAAAAATGCCAAAAATCCTGTACCCTTCCAAAAGAAACACCTAGTTCTGAGTCTCAGCCCTGCAAGGGTGAGACAGTAACTGATACACTGTTCTGAGTCTCCAGCCTACATGGCAGGAGATAATAAAAGACACAACCATTCAGAGCCTGCGGCCCACTACAGGGGAGGCAAAAACCAATACCAAGTTCTGAGTCTGAGCCCCACAAGGGTAAAACAATAGCAGATCAACAAAGTTCTGAGTCTCAGTCTCCTGCCTGTCAAGGTGAGACACAGCAGAAAGACCAATGTTCTGAGTCTACTGTCTAGAAAACAGATGCAGACATTTCACACTCCAAGTCCAAACTAAAGACTTTCAGCACCTACTCCAGGGCCACACCTGTGTGTTCCAGATCTTAGGACCCTTTGGTGCTCCAGGAGATCAGGAAGAAAAAATTACACAAAAGTAACATAAAACATTACTTTAGGCTTATTCATTTCACTTTTGGTGTGAAAGGGCTTGTACATTTGCCAAAATTCTAACTTTTATGTTAAAAAAATACAAGTAAGAAAAAATTACACAAAAGTAACATAATGCATTATTTTTCATATAAAAAAGGTAACGTAATTGGTTACTTTTTATGGAGTAACACAACATTGTAACGCATTACTTTTTAAGTAACTTTCCCCAACACCTCATAGAGAGGACACTCTGTCGACAAACACTGACAAAAAAGAATAACAGGAACTTTAGAGAGAGACAAGAAACCTTAATAAGGTTAATCAGGAAGAACAGACTACTGAGACATTTCAAGAACAGACTACTGAGACATTTCAAGAACTGATACGTTCTGAGCTATGAAAGAGATCTCAGACATTTTATGCTGTTGTCATAAGACAAGCTATATTGTTAATGCATTTTATATGCATGACTGGAAAGAAACAAACTTTTGCATTACGTTTTACATTTTTGCTTTGGTTTTTAACATACATACATTTTTAAAGTAATATAATTATCTATGGAATTTAAATCAGGCCAATTAATGGGCGATTTTTAATTATCAAACTGTAAGATATGATAAAAACAAGATGTAGAAGGTCATAGTGACATAATTTTAGTCAATCCTTAAAGGGGTCATCAGATGCTAAGTTCACTTTTACATGTTGTTTGAACATTAATGTGTGTTGTCAGTGTATGTACAAATCTGCCCTAAAATGATAAAAAACCATGCAGTGGTTTTTAATTAATCTGTAAAAATAATATCCCCTTTTTCAAATCGAGCCATTCTCAGATGCCTGACGTTGTGGCATCACACTGACAGAGGCCGCTCCCACGTAAGTTAATTGACATGAGCTCTTACCTTAGATCAGTTGTGTAACAGTTGTCCACCTTCTTTGTTTCGATGCCGGAGCAGGGATGTAAGTTAGACAAGATTATTTCTGATTGAGCGATTGAGGTGTCGTGTTGCTGGATGTAATAATGAACATAGTGGTTGTCATTTACTCCCGACATCTGAGCCGCTGAAGATGCAGTAGATTACATTTGTTTGTGAAGGGAATGCACCTCCCAATCTACATATATCCTTCTATGTTCACGCAAATCATTCGTGATCCAGCTTTACTTACAGCAGAAGTGAGTATTTTTTTTTTTTTTTTTTATGAATCTTTGCGATCGTCTTTACTAATAATGTGCTAGTTAGCAAGTTTAGCGGCTAAACAGAGAGAAAAGAGGGGCGGGGCGAGCAGAGCTCATTTGGTTTTAAAGCAGCCTCAACCAGAACGGGATGATTCTTGCAGAGCTCATTTTGATATGGTAAAAAGGGTGTTGTTTTACACAACCACTGAGAATTTTTAACCAAAGTATATTAGGGACTTTTCATTAAGACCCTAAAGAATCATATCAGCTTGTGGAAAATGGGCATCCGATGACCCCTTTAAAGGTATTTTTCCTCAGTTCTCTACATAATGGCAATCGTAGGCACATTTATTACTATTATCTTATTTGATAGCTTTACTCAGTTGTGGAAGCTAGAGATTACGGTTCATAAAGTTATAAATATATAAATGTTTCTTACACAAACACATCGATTTATTTCAGGAGGGCTTTATTAACCCCCGGAGCAATGTGGAGCACTTTTTATGATGGATGGACACACTTTTTTGTGCTTACAAATCTGGAACACCATTCACTGCCATTATAAAGCCTGGAAGAGCAAGGACATTTTTTTATGTAACTCTGAATGTATTCATCTGAAACAAGAAAGTCATATTCACTTAGGATGGCTAGTGTGTCCCATTGGTTAATAAAAAAAAGTTCTATGCACACTTGTAGTCTTCACAACCACTTGAACACTTGGGCCAAATGTAGGAAATATGTGACCCTGGACCATAAAACCAGTCTTAAGTAGCACAGGTCTTAAGTAGCAGAGGTATATTTGTAGCAATAGCCAACTATACATTGTATGGGTCAAAATTATTGATTTTTCTTTTATGCCAAAAATCATGAGGATATTAAGCATATTTTGTAAATTTGCAACCATAAATATATAAAAACTTAATTTTTGATAAGTAATATATATTGCTAAAAACTTAATTTGGACAACTTTAAAGGCGATTTTCTCAATATTTTGATTTTTTGCACTCTCAGATTCCAGATATTCAAATAGTTGTATCTCTGCCAAATATTGTCCTATCCTAACAAACCATACATCAACGGAAAGCTTATTTATTCAGATAATCTGATAAATTATAGCAGATAAATTGACCCTTATGACTTCTTTTGTAGTCCAGGGTCACGTATATGTGTAAGTAGACAAGAAGTCAAGTCCAAAGACTGCATTTGTAGATACTGGACAGACACAAGAACAAATTCATGTGTTATTATAATATGTTCATTCTCATAATTTTCGTATTGTTATCAGAAAAAGTTTAACATGTTTGCACGCCACTTACTGGGACTCCATAAAACAATGAGTAAAAATATTTCAAATGACAGAAAATGATGTAATGTCAAAATAATTTTGTCTCTGAGCACCTTTGACATTTTTATGGTCTCTGAATAAAAGTTTTTTTTTAATATATATATATATATATATATATATATATATATATATATATATATATATATATTTTTTTTTTTTTTTTTTTAAGTACATTTTGTTTAGGCTTTTCTGTTTTTTTTTTTTTTTTTTTTTTTTTGATTAAGGAAATATTTTTTAACATATTTTATTATGATAACTTGCAGCAGAAATGACACTGTGACTCACCATGGACAGTAACATTGAATCTGTGTCTGATCTGTCTCCTGCCGCTGATGGTTACTTGATAAAGTCCAGAGTCTGTGGTTCTGGTGTTTGTGATGGTCAGAGATCCAGTCTGATGATCCAGCTTCAGTCTGTCTCTAAATTTCCCATCAGGAATATCATAAGTGAAGAACTGTCCATCCTGTTTAATAATTTGAGCAAGAAGAGTCTTTGAAAGTCCAGATGTCCATGTTAACAGATCATCTGTCTTTATTTCAGTGTTAGTCTGTAGAGTGATTGAATCTCCCTCCATTACTGACACTGACTTCACTGCATCTGAATCAGCAAACACACCTGAAGAACATAAAGTGAGATTAAGACTCTTAAACAACTTTATGATGGTTTACTTAAGTAAACAAAATGAATAATAATATCCAAGTAACAAAACTTATTAATAACCTCATCTGAAGCAAATGACAGAAATAAAATCATAATTCAAACTCACCAGCCAGACGCCACAAACACAAACAGAACAACAATCTGTCAAACATCTTCAATGGTTTCAATCCGCAAATATGAAAAGACAAACTCTTCTAAACTGGTTCAGTATTGAAATGACAGATGAGCTGATGTGAGGCTGATCTGTAGTAAAGTGATGTGAAACTCTACTCTCAGCTAAAACGACAGTCTATTTATTCTGTGCTGATGAGTGTGACCGTCTACCTATTTTGTGGTTTCACAACATGCACCCTTACCTGCTTTGCTCTCTTAAACTTCAATTTCTGCAGATCTGTTTCAGTGTCGTCATTTTTAACAGAAATAAACTGACCCATAACATAATATCATAAGATCCTGAGAGTGTTTGGCTCTGCTCTCTCCTGTAACTGTCTTCAGCTTGTTTGTTGATAATTTCTTAATTGTTTTTACCTCTCAGGATGATTTCAGAGTTTCTCTAATGGCTTTATGGAGCAGAAACAGATCACCTGCTAGAACTGCCTGTATAAAAGTTATCTCTGATATGAAAACATGATTATTATTCACATGCACATAGTCAGTGAATACAGACATACCAGGATACTGCTTATCTGTGCCAGGAACAGGAAATACTGCTATAATCATATCAAATGTTTATTATAGAGTAGAATAACATAGAATAGAATAGAATAGAATAGAACATCTTCTAGAGTGAATATAGAGGAGATGAACATCAAACATCTTGTAGAATATAGAAAAATATTAAAAATCAGTATAGGCTAATCAAGAATGCTGTTCAGCTCTCCTGGATCTGATGTCATAAAACAGAACAACAGCAGCTACAGCAGCCACGCCCACCAAAGCAGTGACGACCAATCGGATCACAGCTTCCGTAGAATCACAACCGCGGAAAGAGTCTGAGGAATAAAAACATTACACATGAGTTTAGCTTCATTAACGTTAAATAACGGTTACAGCTGTTTTCCTAGTCATCGGTTTTAAGTAGATCGAATAAAGTAGGCTTAAGTATGGCAATTTATATATAAAAAAAATAATTATAGTAAAAAATCATGATTACATTATATACTTTTAACTTTCTCTGTCTGGTTCTTTGTAAAATGCTGTAAATTTGTTGAGATTTCTTAACATTTTAATAGTTTTTTAAAAAATAACAATTTATAAAGCCATTCAGCTGATCGAAACCCGAATACAGAGCGCGATTATTTATATTGACTTAATACCTGTATATATTCCGCGAACGCTGAAATGTCAAAACAATCGGCTAAGCAATAAAAACATGGCTACACTAATAAACAATACTCAATATTTATACTGAAGTAATAACTGAAACACAAGATGGCGCCAGATGCGTTTGTATGAATCAAGAGATTCCTGAACGTACCTGAACATGTGTTACAGAGTTTGCTGATGTCCAGATGTTGAGTCTGGTTTCTGATGGGATTGTTGATCACACAGCTGTAGGTGTTTTTATCCTGATATTCCACCTCCAGAGGTAGAGAGAGACTGATGCTGAGATCAGACGCGCTGACGCTGGACAATAAACTGTTTCCTTTGTACCAGGAGAGAGTCACATGACTCACATTAAACACTGAACACAACAATGAACAATATAAAGAGGAGGAGGAGATTCTGCTAAAGACAGGAACTGAAAAATGTGGAGCTGGAAAACAAGAGAATAAGCCAGTGAGTGTTTCATGTAGATTCTGTTAATCTTCATTTTAATTATTTTCTCAAACCCTCAAAATTGTAATTTTGGATCCCCCTGAATTATAAAGTTTGTCCATTTAAACTTAATGCAACCTTTTTAACTGCATGTACGAAGCCAGCTCTTTGCTGAATTAACTACAATATTAATGACAGAAACTGAAATGCAGAATGCAATACAATGTTCGGTTTAAAAAATAAAGTTAGAATTTCAGTCATTATGCAGTCCAATCATGGAAGTGTTGTATTATTGATTGCGGTTTATTTCATGAATTGGTAACACTGCAGTAATGACTCCTGAATGTCGTAATTCACACCCTGCTTTATTTGACAGAGCAGAGCACAGTAGAGAGAGAAAATTTGAATGTTGAAACAATGGGGAAATTTGACACTAAGGTTAAGTAATCAGGAACCGGCTTCACTGAAAAGAGGAAAATGTCATACAATAATCAGCAAATGGAAGACTATTTCAAATGAGCCAGAAGTATAATGCATTAATAAATATGTAAAAGACTAGGATTGTTTAATTATTTGTGTATACTAATTATAAAGACTGACCGCACAAATGACACTGTAATTGTGACTCACCATAGACACTAACATTAAATCTGTATATGGTCTGTTTTGTGCTTTTGATGTTTAGTGTATAAAGTCCAGAGTGTGTGGTTCTGGTGTTTGTGATGGTCAGAGATCCAGTCTGATGATCCAGCTTCAGTCTGTCTCTGAATCTCCCATCGGGACCATCAGATACGGAGAAGATTCCATCCTCTTTAATGATTTGAGCTATGTGAGTCTCTGGATGTCCAAATGTCCAGGTTATCAGGTCACGTGTCTGTATTTCAGTAACACCAGTTTCTAGAGTGACTGAATCTCCCTCCATCACTGACACTGACTTCACTGCATCTGAACCAGCAAACACACCTCAAGAACAAACAGAAAGACTTTTAAATAACTTCATGAAGGTTTACTAAAGTAAATGGTTTACATTTGAAATGATTAGTATCCAAACAAAAAACTGATTAATAACTGCATCTTTGTGGTGATTTTAAATAAAACTCTAAAAAAAAAAAAAAAAGTACTGATGCAGAAAGTTTGAGCTCCCCAACATCATACACAAAACACGTCTATTTCAGATGAGAATCATGTCACAAACTGAAACTAAAGCTGCTGCTGTTTAAGCTTCAGTATTTTTACATGAAGGACATTTAGAAAAAACAAACATAAAAAACACATTTCAAACTCACCAAATAGATGCCACAAACAGAACCAGAACCAAAATCTGTCAAACATCTTCAGCAGTTTCAGTGCACAAATGTGAAAAGACAAAGTCTTGTAAACTGGTTAAGTAATGAAATGACAGATGAGTTGATCTGTGGTAAAGTGATGTTAAACTCTACTCTCAGTTAAAATGACAGTATGACCATCCAGCTCCTTTTGCTGATTAATTCACATTCTGAAAATCGACACTTCCTGGCCGCAGCTTCCTGTTTGGCTCAGTTGTTTCGTTTTCAACAGAAATAAACTGACCCATAACATGATCAGCGACTACAGAAGTTAAGTGTCTTAAAGCAGCCGTTTGATCTCATGAGATCCCGTGTGTGTTTGTCTCTGGTCTTTCCTGTAACTGTCTTCGCCTCATTTATTGTTCATTTCTTATCAAATGTCTGAATTGTTTCTCCTCTTAGACTGATCTGAAAGTTTCTCTAACGGCTTTATGGAGCAGGAACAGATCACCTGCTAGAACTGTGTGTATAAAATTGTTCTGTCATATTTTCATATGACGTTTTGTATAGAGTGGAAAAATGTTTGGTTCATATAATCAAGAGAGAAAAATAAGCCTACAAACTACTGACAGATACATTGACTGCAGTGTAGCATAAGTTACAAATATATATCAGAACACAACTGTTTTAACATTTGTCACACTACATTCATTGCATTTATCAGTGTTGCTACTACTAGTTAAACAGTGAATGTTCATTAGAAGTATAGCCTGTAGATCTTGTTGGAGCTATTTTGCACTTTGTTTATTTTAGGTTTAAGTTAAGTTATAGCTGATTTATTTCTTTTTCTTTTTTGTTAAAGTTAATTTGCTTTATTTTGCATTTATGCTTATTTTCTTGTTTATTTACATTGTTGTTTTATTGGTCACACGGTGCTATGTTAATTTACATAAGTAGGTCAAGGTGGGAGGGACCGGAGGCTGCGAGGGCATATGGTTTTTTACCAGCATAAGAGAGGCAGCAGAAATGTCTGTGAGCTTGCTTTCCTTGTGTAAATAAACCTCCTCAAACTCATCTTTTGTTATGGACATTAGTCTATCTTTGGTACCTCTAAACCTGCGTAAAGCCTGACCTATGACGTAGCCTCAGTGGCCATTTGAGAAGTTTGATATTATTAGTTTTGCTTAAGTTTATGGACAAATAGCCACTATACTAAGTAAAAAACCCTGTCCCTGGATGTATATCGTTGGTTTACCTGGAAATTGGACTCGTTGTTTGTTGGATTACCTTTTTGAAAGTGGATTACTCACCTGGATGCTGGAGATAAAGACGAGGCTGGGCCTAGGAGTGGCGGCGGCGCGGCAAACATCAAATAATCCTATCCATCCATCCGACAGTGTAAAGCTTCCCTGGACACCGTATTGGATAACGGTGACGCTATTGTAGCATTGGAGCTGCATTTACGGAGTGGAGGATTAATATTTGTCGCAGTTTGGATTCACAAAGGCCTAAAGCCCTCACAGGTGACGCGCACGGCTGCGCGCAACAAAAATCACTGCGCGCATCTAACTCCGTGCGCAAAGGCAACCACCGCTGCAAACAAAGTTCTGCAAGGTATGTGTTCCATTTAACCTTTGCAAATAACTGTGTGTGCACCTGGCCAATATTAATTAAAAAAGGGGGTAAAAATGTCTGACGTAGCATCCAAAGCCACAAGTGACACGGCGCTTTCCACAAGAAGGCGCATAAGTTTCACCGCTAAAGGAATGATGTTTTTCATGCAAACGTGTCAGGAAAAGAGATCGACGAAATGTAGACAAGCCAAATCGTACATGAATGAAATGGATAAATTGATGCATTCTGCAGACAATATTGATGCAGTCAAGTCTCTTTTGGATCAAATGATAACATGTGTTGATGAGGCAAAACAACATCATTTGTCATTTGTGTCACTGAACATACCTCAGGACGAAAAGGAAAAACAAAATAAATATTTTGAGCAAAAGGAAATTCGGTTTTCAAACTTTATTGCTGATGTCAAAGGGTGGTTATTAAATGCAGGCCATTCATATGAACTTCCAATCAAATCTTCTGATAATCAAATTGATATAGGGCCTGAGGACAGTGTATCCAATAAAGGTTCTGCAGCGCGTTCTAAAGCTGGCTCTAAACTGTCAAAGACTTCATCCAGTGCATCTGCAAAAATATTAGCACAAGCACAGAAAGCAGCATTACAGGAGCGCATGGCTGCTCTAAAACAAAAGCATATTTTGGAGGTGCAGGAGAAACAAATAAGACTTGACCAAGAGGAATTATGGAAGAAATGGGAACATTTAAGGAGAGAAAAGGAACAACTTGCTCTGGAGGCAGAATTAAAGGTGACAAATGCAAAATTGGAGGTTCTGGAAATAAATTCAAAGTGTGGCTCTAAAGTGTCAAAATGTGCATCTAAAACGCCAGATGGCATGAACTTTTACTTGGAAAGGTCAGAAACTCAAGAAACATATGAACTAAATCCAAATGCTGAACGTTTCATGCCCACCAATAAAAATTCTGAACCTCCCTCCAGTCGCTTATTAAATTCTGTCCCTGCCGGTGTTAAACTCAAACATGTTGTAATACAACCACCTATACCTAATGTTATTCCTGTTTCTCAAGGACAAAGCCATATACAAGCACTGGTTTTGCAAAATGCTCATGACAATAATCAATCTACCAACTCTTTGGACATTTTGAACATTATGCAGCGTCAAAATGAAATTACTGCCCTGTTGGTTTAACAAAACACAGCCTCTGCTCTGCCTATGAGAAGTATACCTGTAGGTGAAGGTGATCCCCTGCATTTCAAATCTTTTCTTAGAGCTTTTGAAAACTGTATTGAGGATAAAACAAAAAATTTTAGTGATTGTTTGTACTTCCTAGAACAGTACACTAGGGGACAACCAAGAGACATTGTAAGAAGCTGTCAGCATCTGCCCTCTGAATCTGGTTACCAAAGAGCAAAAGCACTTTTGATTGAACATTTTGACAGTGAACACAAAATCTCCTCTGCTTATATGGACAAAATCAACAACTGGCCCTCAATAAAATCTGAGGATGTTAACGTTCTGCAGTCATTTGCTTTGTTCCTTTGAGGTTGCTCCAATATAGTATATCATATAAAGTACATGAAGGAGTTGGACATGCCAGCCAACCTCAGGACAATCCTAATGAAACTCCCATACAAGCTAAGGGAAAAGTGGAGGAATGTGGCATGTGACATATTGGAACAAACTGGAAGCAGAGCAGTGTTTGTTGATTTTGTAAATTTTATTGAAAAACAAGTGAAAATTGTTTCAGACCCGCTGTTTGGATATATTAATGATGTTCCCCCAGCCAGCCACACAAAGCTATCTACTCAAGCTAAACAGAAAAGGAAAAGTGGTACCTTTGCCACCAGCGTCAATGCAATAAAGAATGGACATAAGGAAATAAGGAAAATTTAACAGCTCACAGTAACCAGCTCAAATGTCTGTTCTGTCATCTCAGCAATCACACTCTGGAAAAATGCTTTCAGTTTAAAAGAAAGACACAACAGGATAAGATTCACTTTCTAAAGGAGAAAGGTGTTTGTTTTGGGTGCTTGAAATATGGACACACAAGCAAAGACTGTAGGAGTCGTTTGGATTGTGAACTGTGTCACAGGAAACACCCATCTGTCCTGCATGTGGAGAAGGAGGATATTACAAGGATAACCTCTAAAGAAACTGTGAGCACTGTACCTGAGCAGCAGCAGACGTGTGGTCATATTGGGGCTGGTGAAGAGGATACTGCTGTTTTCTCCATTGTGGCTGTGCGGGTGAAAAGTCAGAAAGATAATAAAGTTGTGCACACTTATGCTTTCCTGGACTCTGGGAGCTCTGGTACCTTTTGCACTGCAAGTCTGGCTGAAAGGCTGGGAGTATCAGGTAAAAACTGTAATATACTATTAAGGACAATGGGACAGACTAAAACCATTAATACCACTGTACTAACTGGTCTGGAGGTGTCTGGTTTTGACACCGAGGACTTTATTGAGCTGCCATTTGTTCTGACACAAACAACAATGCCTGTATCCAGAGTCAATGTGCCATGTCAGGATGATGTTGCCAAGTGGTCGTATTTGAGCAGCATTAGGCTACATGAGGTAGATGCAGATGTGGACTTGCTCATTGAAACTGATTTTCCCAAAGTTTTGGAGCCATGGGAATTAATAAACAGTCAATGTGGTGGACCGTATGCGGTGAGGACCAGAGTTGGCTGGGTCATAAACAGGATGTGCGTGCATTTGTTTGGAGCCGTATCCTCTCCAAGCTGTTCAAACTATGCACTGAGAAGAACTTCTGAGGATAATGCATTACAATATTCACCCGATGTCCTCAGCACAGTCAAAACAAATTTCTATGTGGATGACTGTCTCAAGTCCACTGTGACAGAGGAAGATGCAGTGAAGCTCAAACATGGACTAACATCTCTTTGTAAAAAGGGCGGTTTCCATCTTCAAAAGTGGGTCACAAATAGCCCAAAGGTGTTTGCACTGATTCCCAGTAACATCAGAGCAGTGGGTTTGGAGAATATGGATTTGGACAGGGACCAACTCCCTGTGGAAAGAGCTCTGGGGATGCAATGGTGTGTTCAAGGAGATACGTTGAGCTTCAGGACTGCAGTGCGGGAACGTCCACACACCAGGAGGGGCATCCTTTCTGTGGTAAGCTCTCTCTATGACCCACTGGGTTTTCTGTCTCCTTTCATAATCCCTGCTAAGTTACTGTTACAGGAGCTGTGCAGAATAAACCTCAAATGGGATGAGCCAGTCCCTAGCGCCTTTTCCAGATATTGGTCTGAGTGGCTCTCTGAACTCCAGCATATGAGTGGATTTAAAGTGGAACGGTGCATCAAACCCAAGGACTTTGGAACACAATTGAAAGCAGAGCTGCATCATTTTTCAGATGCTAGTCAAACAGGATATGGTACTGTTTTATACTTGAGATTGGAGAGCACTGACAGTGTGCATGTTTCATTCATCACAGGCAAGGCTCGTGTCGCTCCTCTAAAGCAACTAACCATCCCACGCCTTGAGCTTGCTGCAGCTGTGCTTGCTGTTCGAGTGAACACAATGCTGTTGAAGGAGCTACATTTGCCATTGCAAAGGTCATTTTTCTGGACCTATAGCACTACTGTTCTCAAGTATATCTTCAATGAAACGAAGCGTTTTCACACATATGTTGCTAACCGTGTCAGCATTATAAGAGAAGCCACAGATAAAGATCAGTGGAGGTATGTAAATACCAAAGATAATCCTGCAGATGAAGCATCTCGAGGATTAAGAGCTCAGGAGTTTGGAAAAGGAAAATGGCTAAAAAGACCAGACTTTTTGTACTTGCCTGCCGCCAAATGGCCGAAACTTGATTTGGACTCCTCCTCCATCCCATCTGATGATCCAGAGGTGAAAAGGGAACTTAAAGTGAATGTTATTACAACACACAGTAACAATCCCCTCAGTCAGCTCATTCACTATTTCTCATCCTGGAGAAAGCTTAAAACATCAGTGGCCTGGTTGTTGGAGCTGAAAGAAAGACTTTTACTTTTGAGCCGCAAGAGAAAAGAATATGTGGTCAAGCAGAATGAAAATGTGGAAAAGGAGCTTAAAAAATTTAAAGCCGCACTTGGAAAATCCAGCTTGACACCAGAGCGCTTGGAGGAAGCCGAAAAGGCAATAATTCAGTTTGTACAAAATCAAAGATTCAGCACTGAAATTTCCTCATTAAAACATGACCCAAAGGCTGTTTCCAAAGACAGCCCTCTGGAAAGAGTTGTGCCTGATAACACACCCTTTACAAATGTGGGAGTGGACCATTTTGGACCACTGGATGTGAAGAGAGGGAGAACTATGTTGAAGCGATATGGAGTGATATTTACCTGTTTGAGTAGCCGTGCAATACACCTGGAGGTGGCACACTCCCTTGACACAGACTCCTGCATCAATGCTGTGCGAAGATTTATCTGCAGAAGAGGACCTGTGAGAAGTATAAGGTCAGATAACGGCACAAATTTTGTTGGTGCAAAGAAGGAGCTGAGGCAGGCTCTGGCTGCTTTAAATCACTCTAAAATTGAAAGGACTTTTGTGCAGGAAGGAGTGACGTGGAGTTTTAACACCCCAGCTGCATCTCACCAAGGTGGCGTTTGGAAGTGTCTGATTCGCTCTGTGCGTAGCGTACTTACCTCTGTTGTTGGACATCAACTGCTGGACGAGGAAGGCCTGCAGACACTGTTTTGTGAGGTAGAAGCAATACTCAATGACCGGCCAATAACTAAGGTCTCAGAAGATCCCAATGACTTGGAAGCACTCACTCCAAATCACATTCTCCTGCTAAAAGGCAAGCCCATTCTGCCATCAGGCCTGTTTGAAAAATCTGACCTGTACATTAAGAGGAGATGGAGGCAGGCGCAGTATGTTGCAGAGCTGTTCTGGAAAAGGTGGACATCGGAGTATTTGCTTGTATTGCAAGAAAGACAAAAATAGACAAAGCAAAAGAGAAACATCATCCCAGGAGATATTGTTGTAATCGCTGATGCTACAGCTCCAAGAGGCTCATGGATGATGGGCAGAGTCTTAAGCACCACAGCTGATTCAAGAGGACTGGTCCGCTCTGTGAAGGTACAAAAGAAGACCAGCATCCTGGACAGACCAATAATCAAGCTCTGTCTTCTCTTGGAGGCCAACAATTGACTGTGCAGTTCATTCTCTCTTCTATCTCTTCTATCTTTCTTCTATCTCTTTTCTACATCTATTTGTTTCTTTCAGGCATGGAGAAACTGAAGATGCAAAGATTCTAGCTTAGTGCTTAGGCTATAATCAGAAAATAGCTCCTTTGTGCTAAAGCTAAAGTTAATTGTGGGTAAAGTACCGCCACAATTAGGGGCTGGGTTGTTGGAGCTATTTTGCACTTTGTTTATTTTAGGTTTAAGTTAAGTTATAGCTGATTTATTTCTTTTTCTTTTTTGTTAAAGTTAATTTGCTTTATTTTGCATTTATGCTTATTTTCTTGTTTATTTACATTGTTGTTTATTGGTCACATGGTGCTATGTTAATTTACATAAGTAGGTCAAGGTGGGAGGGACCGGAGGCTGCGAGGGCATATGGTTTTTTACCAGCGAAAGAGAGGCAGCAGAAATGTCTGTGAGCTTGCTTGAAGTTTGATATTATTAGTTTTGCTTAAGTTTATGGACAAATAGCCACTATAGATCTCGTTTATTATTTTAAACCTAAACAAGAATTGAGATTTGCATTGGTCTGCCTGTGAGATTTAGTCATGATGAGAAATGCTTGAATTCATTTTTAGATTTCTGGATTTCTGGCTTTCTGTAAACTTGGGTATAACTTTTTGAAGACCATGTGAGTTAACCTTGGTCTGTCCTTCTGAAGAAGTGTAGAAGCCTTGATCCATGTTTTCAGATTAAGTTACGTTATAATGAGACAATAATTCACGTGTTTAAACATTTACTATATAACGGTATATAACACCGAGCGCCCCCTGCTGGAAGAACAGAGAAACATTTACTGACTGTGATGACGCGCTTCCACAGACATCGGAAGGGGGGCGCAAATCATGGATCGCGGAACCGGGGGGCCGCCCGGGCCTGGGCGCGGGTAACTTTTGAGGTCTGGTGCAAATTATGACATACAAAAATACATAGGCTATAGACTGCTATGATGATGATTTCGCCATGCCTATAAAACCTTTGAAATCGCAATCACATCGGAATATTTAAACATGCTTTCGCGCAATGGCGTGATGACAAAGTGATTTTATTTTGTTTCATTCTTTTGTTAAGTTAATTTAGAAAAACGTTTGGAGCATTTTTGTTCATTTAATATAAGCTAAAGTTTTTGTTTTTTTTAAAGTAAGGACTGTTTGATCAATTTTGCCTTCTCAAATCATCACGACTTGTTTAAAATAAAATCTATAGATATAGGCCCAAAAGATTTCAAGTATAAAACAATGTTAGTTGCAACGTTTAACTTAGAGAAATGTGCGCTATTAGACACATACCCAAATTTGTGCGGAGAGTGAAAGCTAAAGGCGCATTGCAGGACATTGAGGCGCCAGCACGATGACTTGCATTTTATTTTTTCAGTGGAAACAATTTAAAAATATTCTGTCATTTTTGCTCATAATACATCTTTTGCAACTGTTAAGGGTCAACTTTTATTTGTGTGCATTCACAGCATCAACAAAACGTTGCAAAAGGTGCTTTTATTAAATAAAGAAAACAAACATGATGCGCTTTCTGCTGCCTCAACAGGAGCAAATACATACAGAAACTCAGCAAATACATACCTCACAGACATGATACATATATCTATAGAAAGCTTGAAATTATTACTTAACACTGGTTTATTAATAAATAATTCAAATATCCTCTTATTTCCCCCCGAACATTCATTGTAATTATGTTTGATTGTGCTTTGTGGCATTTTCAGCCTATTGCGTGCGTTTGAACGCGGATCTCTTCCAGCTGCGCTGATTTGCTGCTACAGGCCGAGCTAAACGCTTTAGGTCTGGCCTAAAGCAAAAGTGAAGTCTCGTGGTGTTTCCACCAGCGCGGAAATTTGTGTTCATCACCATAATTGGTGTATGTATAAAATATCAAAATAAGGAAAAGCCTAAAACAGACCCGAGGCCCGTCCTGAGTCTGAACTATAACTTGAAAATTGTCTCGAAGCCCGGACTTATTTATAACATTTTAGACATTTATAAATGGACTAATTTATAAAATTAAATAAAAAAATGTAACTAATAACTATACTATTAATATTGTTTTAATATTAAAATGTAGACTAGCATGTAAAATGTACAATCTTACAGACTTTATAGAGCCCCCAGACCTGATAGGGGAGGTTTTGGGGGGATTTAGTTCCAAAAGGTTGAGAACCTCTGTTTTAGAACGTTCACTTTATTGTTTCCATGGCGACGCGTCATGATTGACACCGCAGCCACTATAGCGCTGTGCCACAGACGTATCGCTTTTATTTCGTTTTTCCTTTTTTATTCAAAATATTCACACACTTGCTTACCATGTCTTCAACTATCTGATATTCCGATTCACGAATACGTGTAAGTGAGTGTATTTTGCCGTTTTAAAACCTTTATAAATGATCTGGATCGTGATCCATAACGTGAGATGGGCGCCGCCATGTTTGTTCGCGCTGCTGTTCAGAGACTCCTGTCAGCCGGATTTACAGCAGTAAATTCACCAATTTCTCCCGACATAAATGCAAGTAAGTAGCTGGTGAAGTGGGAAAGGAATGGAGTGAATTATATCATTACTTACATTATGTGTATCTGATATAAATCAAACACGTCGGCAAATTGTACTTGAATGGATTGTTATAGCTGCTTCCATAGACATCCGTGTGTATTTTACAAACTCTAAATGTATTATTTTACTAGTACTTCTGTCTATTTAAATTCCTGAAACCTAAAATAAACATTAAGTCGTTGAAAACACTGCTCAATTGTGTTTATATGACAAGCGCAGCAAGCGTCTCTCTCTGGCTCAGCGTCAGACAACGCGCCAAAACACAGTTTGAATTTGGCAGTTGCATGACGTCACCGAACGTTCTAAATCCCATATGTGGGACCGTACCGCTCAAAGGGTTAAATAATGTAAAGCTTTATATGTGGCGCTCTACTGATCTCTGAACTTATTGGTATTCCTCCAGGTAGCGCCTGACATAATGTAATAAAACACGGAGAGCCTCTTTAACCTTAGAGAAAACTTTATTGATAATTGCAGGCAGATGCATAAGGCATGTAGATAGCAGTAATGGTAAAGTGAGACCTGCATATCCTATCTGAGGAGAATATAAACAATAAGACCTTTTAAAATGGATTAGAAAAAGGCGAAACAACGTCAAGCAATCACCAGTAGTTATGACAAAAACAATTGAGGAACAAAATTACTTTTGAAGAACCTTTAAAATTCTGCATTCTGACTTAGATTTCAATTGTTTCTGAAAAAGATGAAAATATATAAAGCCATAAATAATAAAAAAACCCTCAAGTATTTGTATGTGCAAAAATGGTCTGTGAGAAGTTATATCAATTACGTACCTGGTGTGAATATGTGCTCCATCCTGTTCAGCTCTACTGCATCTGATGTCATAAACCAGAATAATTACAGTAGCCACGCCGACCAAGGCAGAGAGGACCAATCGGATCATAGCTTCAGTAGAGCAACAGTGAACTGAGCCTGAAGATCAAAAAGCATCAAACTGAGATCAGCATGGTCAATAAACACTAATATACACTCTAATATCAGCACTGCTGTACCTGGACATGTGTTACAGAGTTTGCTGATGTTCAGACGTTGAGTCTGGTTTCTGATGGGATTGTTGATCACACAGCTGTAGATGTTTTTATCCTCATATTCCACCTCCAGAGGTAGAGAGAGACTGATGCTGAGATCAGACACAATGATGCTGGACAATAAATAGTTTTCTTTGTACCAAGAGAGAGTCACCTGACTCACATTAAACACTGAACACAACAATGAACAATATGATGATGATGAACAGTCTTTGCTGATGACAGGAACAGGCAGATGAGCTGAAAAAACATAAGAATGAACGATAAGTAATTTTCTCAAAATTTCTAATGGATTTACACCAGGAGAGAGGAAAATGGCATATACTAATAATATGAAAAATAAAGTCCATCAGTGACTGCGTATGATCTTAAATAACTAATTGGTTTGTTTTATAATATTAATCATTTGCATAAAATTACAAATAACATTGTAACTGTGACTCACCATAGACAGTAAAATTAAATCGGTATGTGGTCTCTTTCCTGCTTCTGGTGAATATTTGATAAAGTCCAGTGTCTGTGGTTTTGGTGTTTCTGATGGTCAGAGATCCATTTTGACGATCCAGCTCCAGTCTGTCTCTGAATTTCCCATCAACACCATCATATGTGGAAAAGATTCCAGTCTCTTTATAGATTTGAGCTATGCGAGTCTCTGGATGACCAAATGTCCACATTAACAATTCGTCTGTCTGTATTTCAGTAACACCAGATTCTAGAGTGACTGAATCTCCCTCCATCACTGACACTGACTTCACTGCATCTGAATCAGCAAACACACCTGAAGAACAAACAGAAACAGAGTTTGGCACGGATGAAGACTAAATAATTTTATGATGGTTTACTAAACTAAACGGCTTGAAATGCACGTTTTAAAATTCTTAATAATCAAAGTCTTTTGTGGTGATTTTTAATAAAACTCACTCACTGATGCAGGAAGTCATCATACACAGAAAACAATTACGTGCCTCTAGTTTCTCTCCAATACGGTAGGAAATCAAATTAAACGAAATGTGAATGATGTTTCAGACCACAAATATGAAAGACAAACTCTTAAAACAGTTTCAGTAATACATTGACAAATGCGTTGATGTGAGGCTGCTCTGTGGTAAAGTGATGTGAAACTCATCTCGGCTAAAATAAATGCCTGTTTATTCTTTGTTGATGAGTGCGACCGTCTACCTATTTTTTTTGCTCATTTCACAACATGCGAACTTTACCTGCTTTGAGCTCCAGTACGCTTCAACTTCCTGCAGATCAGGGGTGCGTTTCCCGTACGACCTAACTCGCTGATTAACCACCATAGTACGATGCAATGTTGTGGAAACTAAGGTAGTCATGACTGTTTCAAAAACACGGTCGCATCTCCCGTTTGAACAACATTAGTTCAATAATAGGCCCGTTGTTAGTTGATTCGATGGGCCTCATTTATAAAACGAACGTATGTCAGAAAATTGGGCGTACGGTCGTTTCTACGCAAAACTTGGAATATATCAATATGGACGTAAGCGGTGGCTGCGATCAAATTTCACGTCAGGTCTGGGCTCGTGCAAGCAAGTTTTTGAGTTAGCCTGGATTTTTGAAATATGTTTCTTTTAAATAATTAACAGATCAATAAAATGGAGAGGGGAAAAAAGTGTGCACCAAGTATAGGCCACTTTTCGTTTTTGTGACACTCTTAATGCATTCGATTTGTTTTCTTTATATCTTTATTTTATTAAATTTAACTGATCACCTAGACACCTCACGCACGCACACACACACACACACACACACACACACACACACACACACATTTCAGCGTTGCTAACTTTACATTCCAGCCATTAATCAAACTAAAATGCAGTCAACCGAACATAAATGTTACACTGCTCAATGTAAAAGGTCCGCTGTAAAATCCGTGTGCAGCGCCGAGATAAACATTTTTTGCGCATGTGAAGGATGATGTTTTGTGTGGATATTGGAAATCAAGTGAATTACAAAGTCTTGTTTACATCACAGATAATAGTTTAGCAACCAAATGTTGCATGTCAAAAATGGAAACATTTGGCAGTCAGAGAGAGACTTCTGAGCCCAGTGTGTTTAGTTTCGCTTAATAAACTCATTTTAGCTTGACGTTTGTATTCTGTTTATAATGAATGCCAACATAGCAAAATTTGTGTTTTCCATTATAGATTAATATACAATTTTATAGCTACTCATTTTTTTCATTCTTGTTCTATAATAACATTACATTTAAAGGGTTTGTTGTGGATTAAGGGGAACTACTAGGGCTGTATACTGTTTATAATTTATGTAAATGTTTCCTTATATTTACTGGAATGTTTGCAATTATATAGTTAAAGGGTATTTTTAAAGTAAGACCAATTTCTTTTTCATGAGAGTACTTCCTCTTTTGGACCAGGTTACGTTTCTCCTGTTCAAAAACTCCAGGGGCAAGGCTTCTAAACCGGGGTGTTTTTAGGGCCGTCTAACCCATCACATTTATCAACGTACGGTCTTTCGTACGAAAGGATTGGTGGCATACGAATGTTTCATAAATCACACGTGAACTCTGTTGTATTTTTCCTCTCAGATCTGCTCTCTTTCTACGTTAGATTGATAAATGAGGCCCGAGATCTCTTGAGATGACGCTGTGTTGAACATGGCACCTGATGGGTAATTTACCATCTTTTGTTTCCTGTGATTTTGCTTTATTTGATGTTTGATTAATCGTGGGTTTATGCTTTGGGATTATGCCCAAAAGTATAATTTAAGTCCATATGACTTGGTAACAAGAAACACAACCCATAACATGATTACTGAGTAGAGAAGTCAAAAATGTTTTCAAGCTGCCTGTCTTCAGCCCGTTTGTTGTTCATTTCTTATCAAATCTCTCAGTTATTTCTCCTCTCAGACTGATTTCAGTGTTTCTCTAATGTAGCAATTCTCAACTCTGTCCATTAACACCTGCCTCTAACCTTCTAGTAATCATGAAGACCTTGATTAGCTTGTTCGGGTGTGTTTGATTAGGTTTGGAGCTAAACTCTGGAGGAAAGTGGACCTCGAAGGCCAGAGCTGAAAACACTGCTCTAAAGTCTTTATGTTCCAGAAACAGATCACTTGTTAGAACTGTGTAAAAACGTGTTCCCTTATATTTTCATATAATAATATGAACACAAACATACAAGGATATTGTTGAATATCTGTGCCAGGAACAGCAAATACTGTTGTAATCATATCATTTTTTAATTACAGAATAGATTAAAAAAAACAAAAAAAAAACAATAATAATAATAATAATAAATTAATTAAAAAACAAACAAACAAACAAAAAAAAAAAAACTAGACTAGAATATCTAGAGTGGACATGAACATTCAATTAAATTAAGATTTAAACTAACAAAGAAAGTTCAGATTTAAATATTTGAGGAATGGGAATTTAGAAAGACTTAAGAAAAAAACAGTAATCAAACATCCTCTTCAGCTCTCCTGGATCTGATGTCATAAACCAGAACAACAACAGCGGTGACAGCAGCCACGCCCACCAGAGCAGTGATGACCAATCGGATCACAGCTTCAGCAGAATCACAACTGCGGAGGGAGTCTGGGGAATTAAAACATCAAACATGAGTTCAGCGCAGTTAATAAATGTTAGGTAACACTTTAGAATACAGATCCTTCATTAATGAATAACTACACAGGAACAAGTGACTAATGTACTATTAAAGGGGTCATCGGATGCCCATTTTCCACAAGTTGATATGATTCTTTAGGGTCTTAATAAAAAAAGTATATAATATACTTTGGTTAAAAATTCTCAATGGTAGTGTAAAACAACACCCTTTTTACCTTGCCAAAATCAGCTCTGCAAAAATCATCTCTTTCTGGTCGAGGCTGCTTTAAATGCAAATGATCTCTGCTCACCCCGCCCCTCTCTTCTCTCTGTGGAGAGACTAGCCTGTTTACTTTAGCCGCGTTTAGCCACTAAACTTGTTAACTAGCACATTATTAGGAAAGGCGATCGCAAAGATTCATAAAAAACGCTTATACTCACTTCTGCTGTAAGTGAAGCCGGATCACGAATGATTTGCGCGAACATAGACGGATATATGTAGATCGGGAGACACATTCCCTTCACAAACAAACGTAATCCACTGCATCTTCAGTGGCTCAGATGTCAGGAGTAAATGATGACCACTATGTTCATTATTACATCCAGCAACACAACACCTCAATTGCTCAATCGGAGATATTCTTGACTAATTTACATCCCTGCTCCGGCATCGAAACAAAGTGGGTGGACTGTTACAGCTGATCTGATGTAAGAGCTCATGTCAATCAACTATCATGGGAGCGGCCTCTGTCGGTGTGACGCCACAACAACTTTGCATCATTCACATTAATGATGAACATGGTTATAGTAGTTCTTAGTAGTTCTCTGGGAGATATGAAAAAATAGTAGTTACTGATTAGCTAATAGTGAACTACCATGTTCAAATGAGCACTATTACTTACTGATTCGCTAATCAGAGTTTCTTGTTAGTCAACAGTAGTTACTAGAATGTTAATAGTACATTAGTCATTTGTTTCTGTGTAGTTATTCACTAATGACGTAAATGTATTCTAAAGTGTTACCTAATGTTAAATATTGGTTACAGCTGTTTTATTTTTCATCAGTTTAGAGTAGATTGAATTAAGCAAAAAGGTGAAAAATAAGTGCATCAATGTGATCTTAAATGATGAATTGGTTTGTTTATGGATATTAATTGTTTGTGTGAAACTATTATAAAACTGGCATCACAAATGACAGTATAATCGTGACTCACCAGAGACAGTAACATTGAATCTGTATCTGGCCTTTCTGCTACTGATGATCACTTGATAAAGTCCAGAGTCTGTGGTTCTGGTGTTTGTGATGGTCAGAGATCCAGTCTGATGATCCAGCTTCAGTCTGTCTCTGAATCTCCCATCAAGAACATCATACATGGAGAACATTCTGGTCTTTTTATCAATGTCAGCTATACGAGTCTCTGAAATTCCAAATGTCCACATTATCCGATCCTCTGTCTGTAGTTCAGTGTTAGTCTGTAGAGTGACTGAATCTCCCTCCATTACTGACACTGACTTCACTGCATCTAAATCAGCAAACACACCTAGAGAACAAACAGAAACAGGTGTTTCTTACAGACTTTAATTTATTATTATTATTTAAAATCGAAGTAAATAGTTATCAGCTCATACAGTATATCATTCACAAACATTATCAAATGAAATTCTGTAATTTTGTAAATTTCCCATACAGTGAATATATCAAAACTTAATTTCTGATTAGAGAACTATTGAACTAAGAACTTTTGGACAACTTTTGCACCCTCAGATTCCATATATTGAAGTAGTTGACAAACCTTAAGCTTATTTATTCAGCTTTCAAAGAACTATATGATGACAAAAACATATGAACTTCAATCTGTAGAGCTGCTCTGAGAGTCATTTCATTAGAGAAAAAACTACTCTCAAATACAAACTAAAACTGAAACTGAAAGACCTTCAGGACAATCGGCCAAAATAAAAGTCTGGTTTAACTTGAAGAAATTATGACTGAAATATATTACTACTGGATACTTAAATATAATTCTTATATGAGGTATAAATTGGACATATAAATTGACCCTTATATATCCTTTAAATGTTTTCAAACAAAGACATAAACAATGTTTTGTTTAGTTTATTTGTTTTTACAGGTGCACCTATAGTTGATTGGCGGAACCATTGGTTACCGCAAAAATCCATGCCGATAGTTGTTTCTAGGTTGGGTCCGTTGCTGGAGCGGCTGAGAAGATCGTCATTATACAGCAAAGTCCCCAAAGGCTTTGTTATTGTTACACGGACGGTCTCTGTGGCTCCCTCTATCCCCCACCAACGGGAACCCTCACCGGAGTTCTAGAGACTACCTTTCCCATAATTCCGTGCCTGGGACTGCCACTTCCGGTTCCGGGTCTCCCGGTTCACTTCCCCTTTGTCGGCCATTTTACAGCGTTGCGCGGGCTGGCGCTTCGCGAAGTTTTGTTAGTCATGCTATCAATCCTAAGCGTTCTTTTCTCGGACTGCCTACTCGTTGCCAACCGGACTGTTTATCGTGTGTGTGATCCTTTGCTGCCTGCCTTTTATCGACCCTCGCGCTCCCCTTGGATTATTCCCTTTGATCGCCGCCAGCCCCGACCTCTTGCATGGACTTTGACTACCCGATTGGATTTACCTTCACCACACCTGTCCGCCGTTGTTGACCTGAGCTTGTTGTTTACGTCTGAGTGTTTAATAAAGCTGTTGCAAATGGATCCAACGCCTCCGGATTCTTCCGTGACTTCGTTACAGTTATACAGCCTGAGAGCTGCCTCTAGTGGCAGAAATAACTGACAGCACGTGCTCTTTGTTTAGACATGTGACACTGGCACTACAGAGCTGGACACTTCAAAGGTGAATTTAACACTGTTGCCGCTGGTTGTCTTTCACGTCGGCGGGTTGAAGCGATCCCATTAACGTGTTATTTAGCCCCTGAAATAGTAATTTTACAAGGCGAAACTCTGCCAAAAAACTTGTATTTTACCCCCCGGAACGCGATTTTTAATGGGGGACAAAACGCAATTGGGCTACTTTTGGGCTAGTTTTGAATAGCAGTTGGGTGGGGTTTGTTGTGAAAACCTGGAAACCCTGGGAGAGACAGAGAATTGTGTTCAGGCTTCCCTACTGAAACAAAACAGCTAAAACCAGCCTAAGATGGTTGACTGGTTTTGGCTATTCATAGCTGGTCAGCAGGCTGGTTTTAGAGGGGTTTTGGCCACTTCCTTAACTGGTCAGGCTGGGAGACCAGTTAAAATTACCAGCTAAAACCAGCTATTTCCAGCTTAAGCCAAGACCAGCCAATCAGCTTAGGCTGGATTTAGCTGTTTTTGTTAGCAGGTGTTTCTGCTTTGTTGGTTTTAATTCATGAAAATACTTGAAATTATTATGAAGACCCTCAGCATAAAATAACAGTGCAATTATGACTCACCAGAGACAGTGACATTGAATCTGTATGTGGTGTCTCTTCTTCTCCCAACGATGACCCCCACTTCATAAAGGCCAGAGTCTGTGGTTCTGGTGTTTGTGATGGTCAGAGATCCAGTCTGATGATCCATCTTTAGTCTGTCTCTGAATCTCCCATCAAGGACATCAAATGTGGAGAAGATTCCAGCCTGTTTAATTATTTGACCTATAAGAGTCTGTTGCTGTCCAAATGCCCATAAAATCACATAATCTGACTGTAGTTCAGTGTTAGTCTGTAGAGTGACTGAATCTCCCTCCATCACTGACCCTGACTTCACTGCATCTGAATCAGCAAACACACCTGAAGAACAAGCAGAAACCGCCGGAAAACACATAACTAAAATGTAAAACACAACTAGAAAAAAACAAACATATAAAAACACATTTCAAGCTCACCAACCAGAAGCCACAAAAACAAACAGAACCAAAATCTGTCAAACATCTTCAACTGTTTCAGTCCACAAATACAAAAAGACAAACTCTTTAAAACTAGTTCAGTATTGAAATGACACATGAGCTCATGTGAGGCTGATCTGTAGTAAAGTGATGTGAAACTCAGCTAAAAGCTAAAATATAGATTGGATAGTTCCAGTCCTTGATTCTGATTGGTTTGTTTTAAATTACAACATACACATACACAACATTTAGTTGCTCGGCAGTCACTTTGTTGCAACCTCTGAGGAACTACATTGTTTGGCGGAAGAATGCTCTTCTTAAAATCATTACATTTGATTTACTTTGTTTTTTCTGAAACCTTCCTACATATATGGATTAACCATTTAATAAAAGCAATAAGCCATGGTTTACAGTGAATTAATAACAGCCAATGCCCATAGTTCACTGTAAACTTTGGCACTGATAATGTTTGTGACCTTGATGACACAATTCTGTTTCACTGATGATGCATGTTTTTTTCCCTCATTTCGCAACATGTTAACATGACCATTTTGAGCTCCAGTCAGTTTTTTTTTTTTTTTTCAAGTTAGCAGTTGTGCTCTATTTAATGCTCTATATGCTCTATTAAATGCTCTATTTAATATTTGTTTTTGTGCTAATAATCATATTGGTATAGTGAGAGTTTTAATGCAGCTTCACACAATAATGAGCAAATGAATAACTATTTTAAAAAAGCAGTAAGGTTACATCAATAAATATGTATAATACTAGGTTTGCTTAATTATGTGAATAAAATTATTATGAAGACTAGCAGTACACTGTAATTGTGACTCACCAAAGACAGTCCCCAAGTTATATAAAAAATAACCACAATTAAGTACCTTGAAATAAATATGTGCTCAATCCTGTTCAGCTCTTCTGGATCTGATGTCATGAACCAGAATAACGACCGTGGCCACGCCCACCAGAGCAGAGAGGACCAATCGGATCACAGCTTCAGTAGAACCCACAGTGTTGACAGAGTAATAAAAAGGAATAAAAAGGAATAAAAACATTAAACATGAGTTCAGCTCAGTCAATAAACGCTAATACCAACATTAATATCAGCGCTGGTGTACCTGCACATGGGAATATGAGAATAATAATAATCTACTCTGACAAATTTAATCTGTAATTTATTACATGGTACTGGAACAAAAGTAACTGAGGTCATAAAACCACATTTTAAACTCACTATCCACCATCAACACATTGTAAACTCACCACCATCCAAAGCTTACGAAAGTTGTGTTTCATCCAAGCCTTGATTTCCAACAAACAGGCCGAGAGATGAAGAGATGTTATGATAAAACACTGATTGCGCCACTAACAGTTAAGTGCAATGTCAAACAATAGGCTTAACAATAAGAACACGATTACAATTACATGCAGAAACAATATTTAATATTAATACTTAAGTAATAACTGAGACACAAGATGGCGCCAGATGCGTTTGTATGAATCAAAATCCTCTGTATTTCAGTAACACAAGAGTGACTGAATCTCCCTCCATCACTGACTTCACAGCATATGAATCAGTAAACACACCTGAAGAACAAACAGAAACAAGGTTTGTCACAGACTTTTTTTCATGATGGTTTAGGAAAGCAAATGTTTTGAAATCTGAGAACAATAATATCCAAACAACAAAACTGATGAATAACTGAGTCTTTGTGTACAAAAACAAATACACAAAACACTTTGATTTCAGATGAGTATCACGACTGAAACTAAAGCTGCTGCTGTTTGAGCTTCAGTGTTTGTGCATAAAGGACATTTAGAAAAAAACAAACATATAAAAACTCATTTCAAACTCACCAACCAGATGCCACAAACGGAACCAAAATCTGTAAAAAATCTTCAGATATTTAAGTTCACAAAATTGAAAAGACAATTTCTCCGAAACCCACAAAACTGATTAATGAAATGACAGATGTGTTGATGTGAGTCTGCTTTGTAGTAAAGTCATGTGAAACTCGTGTCAACTAAAATAGCTGCATATTTTTTCAGTGTTCTCTCTCTCTCTCTCTCTCTCTCTTTTTTTTTTTTTTTGCTCATTTCACAACATTAACCTGACTGCTTTAAATTCAAGTAAGCCACATCTTCCTGTTCTGTTCAGTTCTGCAATTTTCTACAGAAATAAACTGATCATAACATGATCAGTGACTATAGAGAGGTTAAAAGTGTTTTGAAGCAGCCATGTGATCATGAGATCCTAAGAGTGTTTGGCTCTGCTCTCATCAAATCTGATCAAATGTGTCAATTGTTGTTCCTCTTAGACAGATTTCAGATTAATGGAGCAGGAACAGATCACCTGCTAGAACTGTGTGTAGAAAAAACATTCTCTGATAAACACAATCGATGAATATAAACATACCAGAATGTTGAATATCTGTGCTAGAAGGGAAAACACTGCTGTAATCAGATGTTTATTATAGAACAGAATAGTTTTATAAAGGCTGGCAGCACAAATGACAGTATAGTTGTGACTCACCAGAGACAGTAACACTGAATCTGTATGTGGCCTTTCTGCTCCTGATGATCACTTGATAAAGTCCAGAGTCTGTGGTTCTGGTGTTTGTGATGGTCAGAGATCCAGTCTGATGATCCAGCTTCAGTCTGTCTCTGAATCTCCCATCAAGAACATCATACATGGAGAACATTCTGGTCTTTTTATCAATTTCAGCTATACGAGTCTCTGAAAGTCCAAATGTCCATGTAATCACATCATTTGTCTTTATTTCAGCGTTAGTCTGTAGAGTGACTGAATCTCCCTCCATCACTGACTTCACTGCATCTAAATCAGCAAACACACCTGAAGAACAAACAGGTTTCCTTACAGACTTTAATTTATTATTATTATGTTTATTATTTTAAATTGAAGTAAATAGTTATATGCTTATATATCATTCACAAACATTAGCAAATTAAATTCTGATGTTTCAAAACTGAACTATCTCAAATAGCACTTCAAGAGTGGTATTTAAAGCATATCCCATCATGCATCGTGTTCAGGAACTTGTGTGCCCCAAAAACTCTGCAGTGTAAGTTAATTTAATTATATTTACATGTGACCCTGGACCACAAAAGTCTTAAGTAGCACAGGTATATTTGTAGCAATAGCCAAAAATACATTGTATGGGTCAAAATGATTCCTTTTTCTTTTATGTCAAAAATTAAGTAAAGATCATGTTCCATGAAGGTAATTTGTAGATTTTCTACAGTAAATATAATAAAACTTAATTTCTGATTAGTAATATGCATTGCTAAGAACTTTGTTGCACTCTCAGATTCCAGATATTCACATAGCTGAATCTCAGCCAAATATTATCCTATATCTTAAAAAACCATACATCAACAGAAAGATTATTTATTCAGCTTATTGTATTTAGAACACATACATCACATATCACATAAAATGTTGCACATTTTAGTGGTATGACTACATTTAAAAAAAAAAAAAAACATTTGCAACTGCTTTTAATCACTTAATTAGAAACACCACTTTTAAATAGACACATAGGTACTAGTGAACAAAAACGTCCAAGCTTATTTTTAAGTGGAAAGTGTTAAATGCAACAAAATGTACAAATATTTAAATAAAATAATACTAAAGATTTGGCATCTTTATGGCCTCTGAATAAATGTTTTCAAACAAAGGTATAAACAACAGAGATTGTGTTCAGGCTTTCCTGCTGAAAAACAGAAATAAAACAACAACAAAAAACAGATAAAACCAGCGTAAGCTGGTTGGCTGGTTTTAGCTGGTCAGCTGGTTGGTTTTAGAAGGGCTTTAGCAACTTCCTTAGCTGGTCAGGATGGGAGACAGAAAACCTTGCTAAAAACCAGCTAAAATCAGCTGGTTTAAGTTGGAAATATCTGGTTTTTGTTGACTTTAATTCATGAAAATACTTTAAATTATTATGAAGCAGCATAAAATAAGAGTGTAATTATGACTCACCAGAGACAGTGACATTGAATCTATATGTGGTGTCTCTTCTTTCCCCAATGATGATCTCCACTTCATAAAGGCCAGAGTCTATGGTTCTAGTGTTTGTGATGGTCAGAGATCCAGTCTGATGATCCAGCTTCAGTCTGTCTCTGAATCTCCCATCAAGAACATCAAATGTGGAGAAGATTCCATCCTTTTTATCTATTTGAGCTATAAGAGTCTGTCCAAATGTCCATGCAATCACATAATCTGTCTGTAGTTCAGTGTTAGCCTGCAGAGTGACTGAATCTCCCTCCATCACTGACACTGACTTCACTGCATCTGAATCAACAAACACACCTGAAGAACAAATAGAAATAGATTAAAACTTTTAAATAACTTTACAATGGTTTACTGAAGTAAACTGTTTGAAATTGTTAGATCACTGTCTCCATGCCTAGACAATTAAGATCCAGCCCCGGACACCAGATCCCGTCAGAAAATATCAGTTTGTCCGGTATCAGAACAACTCGTCAGCAGAGTAGTCTAATACCCAAAGCCTGTTAACAGAAGGTCTTGTGTGGTACCCAAAAATACCCAAAACACTATTAACAGTCTTCTATCAGCCAAGAAGTTGACTGAGGAAAAACCAGTGAAAGTGAAGAGCAGAAGCAGGAGACGAAGTAATGATGATAAAAAGGAGCAGAGTTTATTGAATAGTCTTAGTTGCGTATGTCTCAATGCTCAGACTTCGTCTGAAGAACACAAAACCAACAAGTATTGTTATACCAAACTGATTCACAACAACATCCCATAAACCTTGAGTTTCTTTAAACATTCCCCTGTATCTCTTCTTCATGAAGACAAACAGCCCTTGAAACCAGTCATAAGACTAAAGAACAATGGAAAAAAAAAATATATAAAAAACAACATTACAGTAATATAATATAAATAACTAATCAATTAATGAATCAATAAAATTAATATATAAATGAGTATAATTACTATTATAAATTATTATATGATTAAACATGAATAAATGAATGAAGAATAAATGAAGAATATATAAAAAGAAAGCAAAACACAACACAAATGTATGGTTGCTCTCAAGGCAAAACACACAGTTTGCATTTGAGAATCGTCCAATCCTCCAAAATGTACATTTGCGACCAAAAATATCCAAACAACAAAACTGCATCTTTACTGTGATTTTAAATAAAACATATTTAGTGATCCCGCATGATCAGTAAATCCACACATCAAACACAGAAAACACTATATTTACTTCAGATGACAATCACATCACAACTGAAAATAAAGCTGTTTGAGCTTCAGTGTTTTATGTAAAACACAACTAGAAAAAACAAACATATAAAAACACATTTGAACTCACCAGCCAGAAGCCACAAACAGACCCAAAATCTGTCAAACATCTTCAGCGGTTTCAGTGCACAAATATGAAAAGACAAACTCTTCAAAACTGGTTGAGTATTGAAATGACAGATGAGCTGATGTGAGGCTGATCTGGAGTAAAGTGATGTAAAACTCAGCTAAAAGCTAAATTATAGAACGAACAGTTCCAGTCCTTGATTCTGACTGGTTGAGCCTCATTCAGAGCTGTTGTAAATTACAGCATACACCTCTTTGTTTCTACATTTGTGTTGCTCTACTTTGTTGCAGCCACAACTGTTTCTGAGGAACTACACTGTTTGGCAGAATGTTATTATTAAAATCATTGCATTTGATTTACTTTCTTTTATTTTGTGAAACCTTTGCTACGTAAATGGAATAACTGTTTTATAAAAGCAATAAGCCACATGAAGATGTGGTTTACAGTGAATGAATAACAGCTAAGGTGTCCATGTCGTGCCTAACAATGCCCCTTAGCCTCACTGTAAACCACAGCTTCTTGGGGCTTATTGCTTTAATAACCACACACTTTTTTCAGTGATGATGTGTTTCACTGATGATGTGTTTTGTTTTTGTTTTTTGTTTTTTTTGTTTGTTTTTTTTTTATCTCATTTCACAACGTTATCGTGACCACTTTGAGCTTCAGTCAGCCGCATCTTCCCATTTCGTTCAGTTGTGTCATTTTCAATAGAAACAATCTGTCTCATAACATGACCATATTTCAATGTTTCTCCTCTCAGGTGGATTTTAGAGTTTGTGCTGTCAATTGATTAAAAAGACTATTAAAATCCCCCTGTAGTGAAAATCAAGATTTTTATGTTGTTTATTTGTCTATGTGGTGCTCTTAGACAAAGCATGTGCCAGTATTTTCCCCTTAAAACTGTAGTTTCCTAGAAATGCGGTTTGAAACAGCCCTTTTTTTGCTATGTCACAAACTTCAGTAACCAGTCACGTCAAAGGATAGATTCCTATTATTAGCATGCAATATATACCAATAGAATTATCAGCACAAAACCAAATATTAAATAGAGCATTTAATAGAGCATATAGAGCATTAGGCGCTAACAGCTAACTTGAAAAATAACCCGCGGCAAGAGTGTAAAAGTAGCCGGGAGTCAGACGCACCTCTCCCGCATTGCCGTCTGCACTTTACTCGAATATACTCGCGGGCGCAAACTGCCATCACAAACCAGGCGGCATTCGAGCCTTCATTGCATTTTGAGAGCACAACATCGTCAGGTAAGTAACTTTATCAAATGTTACAGTAGCCACTGTATTTGTCCGCTAGTAAAAACATAATTTTATCAGTCATTATCCGTGTTTCGCCATTAAATCGCGTTTACTAATGTTCAGTAAGTGGATCAGGATGCTCTTGCTGGTGTGATTGTGTGGGGGCGGGGCTAATTTGCGTATTCATAGATTCGCGCATAGTAAATAAGGCAAGGGGGTACGGGGGACTTTAACTATTAATATATATATATATATATATATATATATATATATATATATATATATATATATATAGTTTCTGAAATGATTCATGATTAAATCGCAATTAATCCCACCTACTATTAAAGTTTTTTACAATTTTTATTGTACAAACAGCATAAAGACAGTATATTTTTATTATTTGTTTAATGGCATCTTTGAAGGTGAGTATCACTCACAGTACTAGCCATACAACTTTACAGTTTAATTGAGAGCTATCAATTTTAACATTTATTAGACTTTAAAAAATAACAATTTCAGTTGAAGACCACATGCCTCAAGCACAGTAAAACAGCTGACAGGACAGGAAAATTAGCTTTTACTGACATCTGGCCTGACAACATCTACTGAAGCTCCTCGTCAGTTCTTCTCCACAGTTCAGTTGTTTCTATATGAGAATAACAGTGAATTTTAATCTACTCTGACTAATTTAACCTGTAATTTATTACATGGTACTGGAACAAAAGCAACTGAAGTCATAAAAACACATTTTAAACTCACCATCCAGACACCAAAAACAGAACAAAACTAATTTGAGAAACATTTTCTTCATCGGTTCACAATAGTGATGCTTGAAATGTCTGAAAACACTGTGAAACACGACTGAACTGTGATGTTTATCTGGTTGAATTCTCCCACAACAGGATTTGACGCACATCACAATTTGATTTATCAGAGGAAACCGTCTTATATTTTATAACTAATTCCGGCCCTGTATAAAAACTAATAGCAAAACAGTCAAATGCTGCATGTGTGTTGGATTAGATAACCATGATATATTCATCATCTTTAATGCAAATTAAAATAAGGGACTGTTACAAATTAAATGAAATCAGTATAAACAAAATCCATCTTTGCACAGTAAAGGAAACTCAGAAGTTGCATCAGCAACAGGAGCAATCACCAAAAATGACATTTAGTTGAGAAATGTAGCATTGCATCACTTGCTCAGAAATGAATGCTCTGCAGTGAATGGGTGCCATCAGAATGAGAGTCTGATAAACTGTTAAAAACCTCACAAAACTGATAAAAACCTCACAATAATCCACAAGTAATCCACACCACAAATTAAAAACTTTATTAAAGAGATGTCTTAAGAAGTTTCTTAAAACAATCTAAAGAAGCAGCATTCCTAATAGATCCAGATGTGATGGCATGAAGATGTTCAAGTCAAAACAAGCTTAGTTTTGTATATGCTGATGGAACTTAACTGGTAAACCCACAAAGCTTAAGAAAGTTGTGTTTCATCCAAGACTTGATTTCTGACAAACAGGCCGAGAAAGCTGAGAATGAAGTGAGATCATGTTGAGTGCTAATATAAATCTGGATGTCATCCCTATAACAATGATAGACCAGGCCGTACTTCTGAATAATCTGCCCAAGAGGCAACATATAGACTCTGAATAAAATACGACCCAAAACCGACCCCTGAGGGACATCCTGACACAAAAACATAGTCTGAGATCTATTAGAAAGAGGTAAACAAATTTGGAGCAATTGTCATCAGTACGGTCTCTTATGGGTGTAATATGAACAAGAACATTGCAGTTTCGCTCTGTATTTTTCCATGACTTATGACTTAAGACTTAAAATACTGCAATGTCTGTAATTTAGTTAATTGTCAAACTGACCATTCAGAATGTGGACTTCAACTTATTCTGCTTCTTATGCAAATGTTTCACTAACATCTATTTATTATGATGCTCATCACCAAAAGCCTTGAATGCTTTCATTCATGTGAAAGGTTTAACATCTTTTATTAATATTGTAAATGTTAATGCTTTTTACAGTATTTCCCACCAACATGGTCACAAAAGTACATTGTGACAAACAGTGCTTTAATAAAGTAAAGATTTATATATGTGCACTGCTGAAATTGTTCAAATATATATACAGTATAGTCTGTGTTCCTCCAGGAGGCGCTCAACCTGATAAAAACACACACAAAGAGACTCTTAAACCTCAGAGTGAGAAAAACTTTATTGATAATTGTGGGCAGATGCATATGGATAGCAGAAATAGAGATCTAATATATAGAAAATCTGAGGAAAATATAAACAAAGCCTTTCAAACTGGATTTTAAGAAACTCAAGACAATGAAAAAATGCAAAGAGGTCATGCAAACCCAAGCAATCATCAGCTGTCATTATGACAAAAACACTAGAAGAACAAAAACACACTTGAAGAACATTTAAAGTCCTGTATTGTGTTTTAGATTTCAGTTGTTTCTGAAAAAGATGAATATATA